>NW_026712283.1:4206413-4277905 GCF_030504385.1 Musca domestica | reverse complement strand
CATTTAGTACTTTTCGTGCACATTAGTACACATTTCGAACACTTCCTCTATATCCCAATCCTACATTCCGTCAGTAATGTTAATTTCAAATTTCAAGGTTTCAGCTCCCTCTGTTTCTCCGAATTCGAATTGTACTAAATTTAGTACCATTTAGTACTTTTCGTATAAATGAGTATACACTTCCAATACTACCTCCATCCATCGACTCTACTCCTCAGCCTTAATTTTCATTACAATTTTAAGTTATTAGCTCACCCAAAATTTCCAGATTTTAGTTTCAGCCGTTTCGTCTGGGCGTGGATGAAGCGTTAAGTCAGTCAGTCATTGTTGTAACTGAGGATTCTTAATATGTCAAATCTACTGTTTCTAAAAATAAACAATTAAAAATCAGTTGATTTCAGATCTTGGAGAACTTAAAACAAACTTGTTGAAAAATGTAGTAAAACACTGAATATCGAGAATATGGACCTGTATACATATTACCCACTTCAAATATTATCTTTGACATACTTTGATTAAAATATATGGCTAAAATCATCAAAATACTGAATATTGAGAGTTATCATGGACTATTGCAGGAAATTTTCTGTCATTGCTGGTGGTTTCCATTACAAATTTCACATACCAAATTTATGACAATTCCGGCGAAAAATGTGACATAAATCATTAAAATACCCAATATCAAGTGATACAGTTATAGAGGGGGCCAATACGAAAATATGCATATGACTCTACAGGGTAAGATGAAGAAACTGCAACCAACTTCACACTGCCGTCATTTCTAAGCCACTCGTCCGATAAATGTTAAAATTATTCCAGTGACTGCGCATTATATTGTTTACAAGCGTAAAAAAGCATTTTGGTGTAAATTTTTGAGAAAAAAGTTATTCGCGATGGAATTCAAGTGTGATAGTGTGATTTCTTTATATTTCGCTGGAAGACCACAAGTAGCTATCGTTAGACTCCACTCCAGCATTTAAATGTGAATAAATTGTTTGTGTCTCGTACCATCGCTCGTTACCGTGATACTGGTAGCGTAGTCCGAATTCAAGGAAGTGTACGTTAGAAAACAGCAACATCAGCAGAAATGGCTTGAAAAGTAAAGAAGCGACTTGATCGAAACCCCCGTCGCAGTGGCCGAAAATATGGCTCTTGAGCTGAACATATCACACAATATTCCATTCGGAAAATATTGAAAAATGATCTCGGCGTAAAGCCATTGAAATTCCAAAAGGTGCAAGAACTTACACCGCAACATAAAGAAAATAGACTCAAAAGAGCTCTACAAAGTTGCTTCGCTTGGCCGCAAGTGGTGAACTGCCGAATTCGGTTTTCTCTGTCTCCGATGAGAAAACATTCGCTGTCCAGCAGTTTGAAAACAAACAAAATGATCGTGTTTACTTGCCAAAGAGGTCAGCTGAAAATGTGCACCTTCGGTTGGCCACCAGAACTCAAGCATCGGCCAAGGTGTGGGTCGCCATAACAGCCGATGCTCGCTCTCCATTCGTATTAATCGACCGTGGCATCGGAATAAATGCCGAATATTATTGCGAAAATATTCTGGAGGGTGTATTAAAGACTTGGGCACGCAAACATTTTGGCCGCAGACCTTGTACATTCCAACGAGCACCATCGCACTCAGCACGCGCCACCCAAGAATGGTTACAAGATGAGGTTCCTCGCAACATTTCCAGCTCACAATGGCCACCAAAATCTCCGGATCCAATCCGTTGGACTATTGTGTCTGGAGTATTTTGGAAAGCAAGGTTGACACTAAAAAATACCAAAGTGTCGATCACCTCAAGCAAGCGCTTGGCCGGGAATAGACCAAAATACCACAGAGCAACATTCGGGCAACGTGTGACGGTTTCATTGGCCGTTTGAAGGCAATAAATATATCGTTACCTCCCGATATTCCATATTTTAACGGTTGTTCATTATTATTCACCGGAATTGTTTCAAATTTGGTATTTGAGGCTCGTAATGTGTAGTTCAGTCTAAAAGAGAATATTGTCTTTTTATAGCCCCCAGATAATGGTACCTCCCGATATTCGGTATTTTGATGATGTAGGAACATTATTCACCGGAATTGCTTCAAAGTTGGTATTTTATACTACAGCCTATGACAGAAAATTGTCTGTGCAGGTTCACGGCTTCGTATAGCCCCCATAAAGCGGTACCTTTTGAAATTCGGTAATTTGATGATTTTAGCGACATTATTTTCCGGAATAGCATCAAATTTGGTATTTGAAGTTCGTAATAGATACTACAGCCTATGACAGAAAATTGTCTGAGCAGGTCAACATTTTGATATAGCCCTCCCATATAATGGTGCCTCCCTATATTCGGTATTTTGATGATGCAGGTCCACGTCATCGTATAGACCCTAATAAAACGGCTACATTCGGTATTTTTAAGATTTTAACAGAATTTTTAACAGATTTTATTTTATTTTTTTTTTTTTTGAAAGTTGCCAAATTTGTTCCAAATGGTGGAGGATATTCAACTTTTTTACTTGTGTAACTTATTTCGTACTTTTTAGTACAATTTTCCAAAAACTGTTTTCACCACTCTCAAACGAAAATTAGGAACTCCAGCTTTAATCAATAACATTCGTATACTGTTTCGCACCTTTCGTACCGTATAAGTGCAATTTTCTAAAAAGTTGTGAAACAATGTGAATGGTTGTTTTAGAGTAGAATACCCTCTAAGTGTCTTCTATAAAATTTGTAGATTACTCCCCTAGCAGAACATATTTTTTTTCATGTCTTCATAATTTTAAATTAGCATCATCTATTATCCATGCATACTGCACCTTTAAGCATATTGTGTACCCAAGCAAATTCGTCCTTCTCCTCTATCTTCTGCTCCATTGCTCCACCCGGTTAATAGAAACCACTTGATTAACTCTGATTGACAACTACATTGCCAAACAGTCGATCCGCAGTGACATGGACAACCACTTGGGAGAAACAAAAAAAAAAAAAAATGATATAAGTTTCCCATCTCTGGTGCAGCTGCATGTCAATCTAAGCTGGCCACAATGCAGCGATTGATATCGCTCTGAACTTCCAACCTTTGCATTGTAAGGTCGAGTTGAAACAACAACAACGACGGATAATTCATCACTTCACTGCATCGCAAATACCAAAGAGAGAGAGAGAGAGAGAGAGAGAAAATGAACATTTCATTGATGGTTAATTCGGGACAATGAAGGCTACTCTCTATGTGATGTCACTTTTATGAATTGTTAGTTAGCAAATTGTATGCAAAATTTTTCCGAGAAATAGGGAAAACGGGCTGTAACGAAGCAAATAGCAGTTTTCAGGGTAATGGCTGGAAACAGGGGCGTAGATACAATTTCTAGAAGTTAAGCATACCATTCAGTACTAAATGTCTTTTGTTGTTGTATATAAACCATTATTGGGGGGTGAGGGTGTGGTAAAAACCCATTCATCGACCTATATGGCCCATTATGTTGTTGTGCATGAACCACATGGAATTTTGTGACTCCTCTCCAACACGGAATGTTCCCCCCATCATGACCATCCACGCCTCACCATTCTCATTGTATATTAGTAGCCTGGCATGTTTGCGCCTTCATCCTTAGATATTTGTTTGCATCTCCCTTGGTCGGAATGCCCATGATGAAGCTTTAAAACCACTATAATTGAAGAAAGTACCACACAAACTCAATATCACGACGATGGCGAGGAGAACAAAAAAATTCTCAGATTTTTTGTTGCTGTTTCATCAGCTAAAGTGAAATGCAGGAATTTATGTTGACTCCTCATAGACATACACACGTACATGCACGCATACCAATGGAGGCACACTCATTTGCATAGATATTTGATGGGTGGAGGAAAGTGTAATGAATTGCGTAGCTCCGGCATGGGGACATTTGGGACAGTGATCGGGAGAGAAATATAATTGGAATGGGAGAAATTTTGAAGAGAAGTTGGAAATAATTTCTCATTTTATGCCTTGTGAGAGAGATGGCAGAAAATTGACTCACTGACTGAATGACTTAACGATTCATTAAAGTCCAGACGAAACAGCTGAAGCAAGAATCATGAAATTTTGTGTGAGGGTCATTCTTGGTCCGAAGGAGTCAGATATGGCAGGGATTTTGGAAATTTATACTAGAACGGTACGAATAGTATTAAGAGATACTAAATATTGTACCCTTTGTATTTGTTTAGTATCTGTGTTTGAAATGTGGCGTTGGTTTGAAAATGCGTCCCATAATTGTACAAAAAGTACTAAATAGTACTAAATTTGGTATTTGGTGATGGAATAGAGATAAAATTGTGAAATTTGATATTTAGACTACTGACGGTGTCTCTGTTTGAGATTTGGCGGTGGTTTGGAAATGCGTCCAACATTTGTTCGAAAAGTACTAAATGGTACTGAAATGGGTATTGGATGAAGAGATAGAGCTGGAATTCCAAAATTTGATATTGAGGATTCTCTTGGTATCTGGGAGTGAGATATTGAGGTAGTTTTGAAAATATGTACTATAATTGTACGAAAAGTACTAAATAGTACTATATTTGGTATTGGGTAAAGGAAAAGAGCTGAAATCTTGAAATTTGATATTGTATCTGGTTTTGAGTTCTGGCGGTGGTTTTTGAAATGCGCCCTAAAATTATACAAAAGTACGAAATTGTACTTAATTCGGTACACTTTGGTATTGGGTGAATAGATATGAACTTATATTTGTACGAGAAATAGTAAGTGGTACTAAATTGGATATTTGGTGAAGGGATAGATCTAATATCCCGAAGTTTGATATTGAGATCTCCATCGGTATCTGGGAGTTGTGTTTGGAAACATGTACCATCATTTTTCGAAAAATACAAAATTTGGTATTGAGCTAATGAATAAAGCTGAAATTTTAAAATTTTCTATAGATGCCACTGTTGGTGCTTGTTGTTCAGATATATGGAGTGGTAAATGTGTGCTGTAATTGTACTAAAGGGTTCTAAATTTGGTAATGAGGGAATTTAAAAAATAACTGAAATCCTAAAATTTGATGGAATTTGGAAATGTATCCTATATTTCTACCAAGACTACAAAATTTGGAATATATCTGAAATCCTGAGATTTGATATGGATGTCACAGCTGGTGTCTGGAAGAAACTTGTTTTTATAAAAACACAATATAGGGATAAGTCTGACCATTTTGCAACAACAAAATACTACGGTATCCCGAACAAACAAGCCACACTGTTCTATTTATAGACAAGGCACGGTCGACGAAGGGGTTTTTGTTGTAACAGACAAAACCAACTTACATGATTATGCTACTTCGTTCAGGTTGAACGAAAGCATAACAAGTGGAGAAAGATGTAAATATTTATAAGTGCGGTTGTAAGATTTAGAAGACTTTCCAAAATAATTTTAGTTTTATTTAATTCTTTGGTTTCTCTTCTATTGAGCTTACGATCTCGTCACTTGGGTAAAAAATGTTTTCTGTCATAGAAGTTATTTTTTAAAATAACTTCTGGGGAGAATATCCCAGACAAAAAACAAGGGAACTGATGAGGATTGGTGGCTCTTTCCGAAACCTAGGTATTCCCTGCCTTACCCCCTGGTAAACATTACCATCGTTCTCCACTCATAAACAAACGTTGTTTTTATAAAAACAACAATAAAGGGATAAGCCTGACCATTTTGCAACATTAAAAATTTAAAAAAAAAGCGAAATCTTCCATTTAAATGAAAACCGTTATATGGAGGTTATACGAAGAAGACCTGCATACGAAATTACCATAGCTTGTACTACCCATTAGGATTTTCCAATAGGAAATTTGAAACTATTCCGGTGAATAATGTTGCTAAAATCATGTAAATACCGAATATCGGAAGGTACCGTTACATGGGAGCTATGCGAAGACTTGGACCTGCACAGACAATTTTCTGTCATAGGCTGTAGTATCCATTGCGAACTTCAAATACAAAATTTGAAACATTTTCGGTGAATAATGTCGCAAAAATCACAAAAAAAATACCGAAAATAGGGAGGCACCATTATATGGGGCCTATACGAAGACGTGGACCTATATGGTAACATTTCATCAACCTATTTTATTTCGTTCGGAAGCTAGAATGATTTCCACAGACTGACGGACATATATATATATATATATATATATATATATATATATATATATATATATATATATATATATATATATATATATATATATATATATATATATATATATGTATATATATTCTTCGTGGGGTGTAACAAACGACGGAATAACATAGCTGCTTTCATTTCTAAGCCACTCGTCCGTCATTCCAGTGACAGCTCATTATATTGTTCGCAAGCGTACAAAAGCATTTTGGTGAGAATTTTTCAGAAAAAAAATTATTCGTGGCGGAATTCAAGCGTCATAGTGTGATTTCTTTATATTTGGCTGTAAAATGACAAGTGGCTATCGTTAGAGCACTCCAGCATTTAAATGAGAATAAATCTTTTGTGTCTCGTACCATCGCTCGTTACCGGGATACTGGTAGCGTAGCCCGACGTCAAGGAAGTGGACTGAAGAAAACAACAACATCAGCAGAAAAGGTTCGAAAAGTAAAAAAAGCGTCTTGATCGAAACCCGCGTCGCAGTGGCCGAAAAATGGCTCATGAGCTGAACATATCGCAATATTACCTTCGGCAAATATTGAAAAATAAGCCATTGAAATTCCAAAAAGTGCAAAAACTTACAACGCAACTGAAAGAAAATAGACTCAAAAGAGCTAAAAAGTTGCTTCGCTTGGCCGAAAGTGGTGAACTGACGAATTTGGTTTTCTACGCTCCGATGAGAAAACATTCGTTGTGCAGCAGTTTGTAAGCGGCCATTGTGATGGTTCCTCGCTTTATTTCCAGCGTACAGAGGCCCCCAAAATCTCCGGATACCAATCCGTTGGACTATTGTGTCTGGAGTATTTTGGAAAGCAAGGCCGGCACTCAAAAATACCTCAGTGTTGATCTGCTCAAGCAAGCGCTTCGTCCGGAATGGGCCAAAATACCGCAGAGCAACATTCGGGTAGCGTGTGACGGTTTCATTGGCCGTTTGAAGGTCGTAATTCCTGCCAAAGGTGATCAATTCGAACAAATCTAAACTTATTCTATTTTTTTTACTTTCATTCAATAAAATTTTAAAAAAAAAAAAAAAACATGTAAACAAAGGCTATAGTCGTGCGGGCCGACCATGTGATACCCTACAACACTACAATATGTTCGAAGTCCCCTTATATCGAAATCCATTTTGGAAGATTTCGTTTTTGAAATAATGTCAAATAGCCCCGCCCAGAGGTTACCCTTAGTTTTTTTTGAGCCGGAGAATTTGACCAATATTTACGCACTCCGTAGTGTTGTTAAGTAATCAAAACAATTTCACACGAAAGTTGTGGTCCATTTTACAGTCATTCAAATTGCTACACTTCTTCACGGTCTTTAACTCTCTGCGAAATTCCGTTTCAATTGTGGCCTATAGAGCGACTACAAAATTAGAAAAAAAATAATTTTTTTAGTCCATTTGCACCTCAAAATGTACATCTTAAGAACAATAAGCTTTAATTCCGACCCTTAATTCGTGTACCCTCAAAATTTAGAAAATTTCCAATTCAAAATTTTAAGTCAAATTGAAAAAATCGCATGCGATAAAAAATATAACAAAAATTGAAAAAATTCGACAAAAGATATTCACTTTTTTATTGGTATATTTTTCCGCGATTTTCGTAGATTATATCGTTTTCTGGCAAGAGACCATTCTGAATTGATGGGAATTGTGAAAATCGGCCCAGCGGTTCTTGACTTATAAGCAGAATATATATTTTACCTATTTTGCTATATATCCGATTTCTTGGCAATTAACATCACTGTAAAGGACAGAAGTGATCTTTTAATGTTTTTGTGATTTGGCTGGGATTGAAAATATTTGTGGTTTTGTGGACATTTTTTAGAGGCTATTTTACCCTCTAATTATTGTCCGATGGCCGCCCAAGTTAGTAGGATTCTGTTCACTAATAAACTCTAACTCGATGTAAATTTTCGCGTCGATTGGTCTACAATTGCCACCAGTAGAGCAACTGCAAACTCAGGAATTTTTTCAGTTTTTGGTCCATATCAACCTCTAAATATTATGCGATCATCTCCAAAAACAATAGGGTTCTATTCTGGCCCCAACCCCACCTCCATTTTAAATTTCGTGAGGATTGGGTCATAACTGCGACCTGTAGAGTAATTACAAATTAACATGGACAGACGGACATACATAGCTAGATCGACTCAGCTCGGCGAGATAGGAAGATCCATATATACTCTCCTATATGGGAAACCAATATTTCGAGGTGTTACATAATTTTTGGCCCAATCAAATTTATTATACCCCCAACACATAGTGTTGTAGGGTATAAAAATATAGAAATTTAGAAAATTTCGTATGATATATTAAGTGATATATAGCTCACCCCGCCCATCTCTCTATCACTCTATGTATTCCTTCTCTCCCTCTACCCTACAACATTTTGTATTGGGTGGAGGGTATAAAAAGGTCTGATACGAATTTTTGGAACAAACCTAAACTGTTCATGGGAACGTTGGAAATTAACAAACCTTGAACGGAGTGATCAATATTATATACCTGTATCCAGCCCATCTTATGGTAGAGTATAAAATTCAACTCTAGTGCTCCATTTCTGTTTTTCAGTAATTTTCTCCCTATCTCTTAAATTTTTCTTTCTCTGTTCTCTGTCCTGAATCCTTTATTTCTTTTTTATATGGAGGGTATATTAATTTTGTCATTCCGTTTGTAACTCCTCGAAATACTCATGTCAGACCCAACAAAGTAGATATATTCTTGATCAGCGTAAAATTCTAAGCCGATTTAGCCATGTCCGTCTGTCTGTCTGTGTGTCTGTCTGTCTGCCTGTCTGTCCGTCTGTCTGTCTGTTGTAATCACGCTATCTTTCGAACAAATTGAGATAGAAGGCTAAATTTTTGCAGACGTCTATATTTTGCCAGTAGGCAGGTTAAGTTCGTAAATGGGCCATGTAGGTCCAAGTTATCATATAGCCCCCATATAACGGTACCTCCCGATATTCGGTATTTTGATAATTTTAGCGACTTTATTTAACGGAAATGTTTCAAATTAGGTATTTAGAGTTCGTAATGGGAACTACAGTCTGTGACAGAAAATTGTCTATGCAGGTCCAGGTCTTCGTATAGCTGTACCTCCCAAACTTCGGTATTTTGATGATTTTAGCGTCATTATTCACCGGAATTGTTTCAAATTAGGTATTTAGGGTTCGTAATGGGAACTACAGTCTGGGACAGAAAATTGTCTATGCAGGTCCAGGTCTTCGTATATGCCCCATATATCAGTAGCTCCTTATATTTGGTATTTTGAAGAGTTTAGGTACAATACCCACCGAAATTGTTTGAAATATCGTATTTGACGTTTGTAATGGATGCTATAGCCTGTGACAGAAAAATGGTCTATGTTGGTCCGCACAGCTCCTATATTACGGTACCTCCCTATATACGATATTTTGATGATTTTAGTTTTCACCGTTTATTTCAAGTTTCGAATTTGAATATGGTAATGGCTAATGGCAAACAATGCCTATGTAGGTCCACGTCGTATAGACCCCAATATAATGGCTATATTCCATATTTTTAAATTTTTTACAGAATTTTTTAAGGATTTTATTTTTTGAAAATTTCCAAATTTGTTTCAAATGGTGGAGGGTATTCAAAGTTCGGCCCGGCCGAACTTACTGCTTTTTAACTTGTTATTTTTTGAATAACACTTTGTTCCTCTTTCCCGATTCGTTATAAATTCTTTATTTTTTTCGACAAATTGAAAATTCTCCAAGTTATTAAATTAACTCGCGATAAAAAAACGAGAACGAGGCATTTTATTCACAAAGTCCTTTTAATAATTTCGTTAGCTGTCTGCCTGTTGTTACTGTGGCGATTCGTTTCATTTGCCGTTGTTGTTGCGACTGGCCAGCACTTCGTTAGGCATTTTCAGGCGAAAAACAGTGCGTTTAAGCCAATGACGAGAATTATGTAATATGCAAATTGAATGTTTATCCTTCAGTAGTCGAAGTTGAGGTTGATGTGAATTTTGGGGGGGCTTTTTGGACAACGGACATTGGATATTGGGTTTTTTTGCCGTGTATGTGTATGAATGTGTGTGTGTGTGTCTGTTGTTAAGAGGCATTTGCCCATGGGACTTTTTTTGGTGGCATAAATAAAATTCCACAGGCACACACGCACACACACACACTCATGCATGCACCGGGGCAAATTGATGTTCTTGTTCATATTTATGCTGATGCCTAAGAACAACATGCCGATGTGTGCGTTTGTGTGTGTTTGGCCAGGAATATTTCGAAATGTTCAATAAATGGCTTGGCTTGGTTTTTTTTTTGCCTATCTATATCCCAGGGGTGGAGTTCAATCAAAGAGTCCATTTAGAGGAGGGAATAATAGTTAAGTAATAAACTTTGGATTTGAAGGGTTATTGGGTGCTCCTCCCAATGAGGAGGGAGCTTACAATCCGTAGGCCATGCATTGGTTATGGAAATTACAAAAAAAGGCCTCCATACCCCCAAACCCTCATGAATCCTATTTTCTCCCTTAATTTTTTGCTATGCATGCCCATTTTCTGCTGAAAATTGGTTCACGTCGGATTGTTATTATGTTGTGCTCGCTGGCATTTGCACAACACTCGACAAATATTATTTACCGCATTGCAGAAAATGTTCCAGCTTTGCTCCTGGTTAATGCCACTTAAATCACAGTACCAAACACGGCATACGCAGACAAACACACACATACACAGGAATATATGTGTGCGTTTTCAGGCATTTAATAACTCTTCAACACACATCCAGCCATACACACTCATGGACATCTATGACAGACACATATACAGGGTGAGATGAAAAAACTACAACAAAGTCAAACGCCATAATTTTTAAATTTTTTTAATTTTATTGAATGAAAGCAAACAAGTTAAAAAGCAGTAAGTTCGACCGGGACGAACTTTGAATACCCTCCACCAATTGGAATGAATTTGGAAATTTTCAAAAAATAAAGTCCTTAAAAAATTCTGTTTTAAAAATACCGAATATAGCCGTTATATTGGGGTCTATACGACGTGGACCTACATAGGTCTTGTTTGTCATAAGCCATTACCAAATTCAAATTCGAAACTTGAAATAAACGGTGAATAATATACAAAGATACAAAGACGTGGACCTGCACTGATAATTTTCTGTCATAGGCTGTAGTATCTAATTCGAACTTCAAATACCAAAGTTGAAACAATTCCGGTGAATAATGTCGCTAAAATCAGCAAAATACCGAATATCGGGAGGTACTTATATATGGGCGCTATTTGAAAACGTGGACCTACATTTACGAACTTAACCTGCCTGCTAGAAAAAAAAGCACGCGTGCAAAATTTTAGCCTTCTATCTCAATTCGTTCGAAAGATAGCGTGATTACAACAGGCAGACGGACAGAAAGACAGAAAGACGGACATGGTTAAATCGACTTAGAATTTTACGCTGGTGAAGAATATATATACTTTGTTGGGTCTGACATGAGTATTTAGAGGAGTTACAAACGGAATGACAAAGTTAATATACCCTCCGTAGTATGGTGGAGGGTATAAAAATGTCGGAAATAGCCTCAAATTTTAGAATAATTTTCGATTTGTTCGAATTGGTCACCTCTGGAACGAATTATGACCTTCAAATGGCCAATGAAACCGTCACACGCTACCCGAATCTTGCTCTGCGGTATTTTGGTCCATTCTCGACGAAGCGCTGGCTTGAGGTGATCGTCAATTTAGTATATTTTAGTGCCATCATTACTTTCCAAAATACTCCAGACACAAAAGTCCAACGGATTGGAATCCGAAGATTTTGGTGGCCATTGTGGGCTGGAAATGAAGCGAGGAACCTCATTTTGTAATCATTTTTGGGTGGCGAGAGCTGAGTGCGAGTCCTGTTGAAATGTCCAAGGTCTGCGGCCAAAATGTTTGCATGCCCAAGGCTTTAATACACCCTCCAGAATATTTTCGCGATAATATTCGGCATTTATTCAGATGCCACGGTCGATTAATACGAGCAGAGAGCGACCATCGGCAGTTATGGCGGCCCACACCATCACCATGGCCGCCGCTTGAGTTACGGTGTTGCAGTGTAAATTCCTGCACTTTTTGCAACTTCAATGGCTTTACCTCGAGCTCATTTTGCAATGTTTGCCAATTGGAGAATTGCGATATGTTTAGCTCACGAGCCATTTTTCGTCCACTGCGACGCGGGTTTCGATCAAGTCGCTTCATTACTTTTCGAACCATTTCTACTGATGTTGCTATTTTCTTCCGAGCCATGGTACAAGACATACAAGATTTATTCACATTTAAATGCTGGAGTGCTCTAAGGATAGCCACTTGTGGTTTTCGTGCCCAAGGCTTTAATACACCCTGCAGAATATTTTCGCGATAATATTCGGCATTTATTCTGACATCACGGTAATTTAACACTAGCGGAGAGCGACCATCGGCTGTTATGGCGCTCCACACCATCACCATGGCCCGCGCTCGGTGCTTGAGTTCTGGTGGCAAACCGAAGGTGCACATTTTCAGCTGACCTCTTTGTCAGGTAAACACAATCATTTTGTTTTTTCACAAACTGCTGGACAACGAATGTTTTCTCTTCGGAGCGGAGAAAACCAAATTTGGCAGTTCGCCATTTTCGGCCAAGCGAAGCAACTCTTTAGCTCTTTTGAGTCTATTTTCATTCTGTTGCGGTGTAAGTCCTTGCACTTTTTTGAACTTCAATGGTTTTACCCCGAGCTCATTTTTCAATAATTGCCGAATGGAAGATTGCGATATGTTCAGCTTACCAGCCACTGCGACGCGGGATTCGATCAAGTCGCTTCTTTACTTTTCGAATCATTTCTGCTGATGTTGCTGTTTTCTTCCGTTCACTTCCTTGACGTCGGGCTACCAGGCTACCAGTATCACGGTAACGAGCGATGGTACGAGACACAAAATATTTATTCACATTTAAATACTGGAGTGCTCTAACGATAGACACTTGTGGTTTTCCAGCCAAATATAAAGAAATCACACTATCACGCTTGAATTCCATCACGAATAACTTCTTTTCTGAAAAATTCTCGCCAAAATGCTTTTGTACGCCTGTAAGCAATCTAATGAGCTATCACTGAAATAATTTTAACAGCTGTCGAATGAGTGGCTTAGAAATAACAGCAAATGAAATTTGTTTCCGATTTTTCATATCACCCTGTATATTTACACAAGGACGCACATACACTCACTCACTCACTCACTCACTCACTCACATCTCTCAATAACACATTTTCGTTATGCATTTTTGAATGTCGTCGACCAAAAATTATTCGTTGATACACATAAAATGCGCGCGTACACTAACACACTCACACACACCAATACACACATACGCATATGTTTTTGTGTAATATAAATTGCATTCAATTAATTTACAATAATAACAGATGTTTTATTCATTTAAAGAATAAATGTTGGTTTGTTTATTCGTTGTTTGCATTCCTTTTGTCTACTCCTCCACTTTCAATGGGGGGACTGTTCGCTTGAAAATCATTCCTGGGGTTACAGGAATATTAAGGCCATGAATTTCGAAATTTAGTGGCATTGAGGGTATGCAAATGCATTTTCTGTGGATGTTGGGCCAATGGCGAGCTATGCAGTAAATTTAGTGTAAAATTATTTCATTGAATAGAATTAGGGAATGAGGTGGTGGACACTAAATGGCAAGGGTGGGTGAATATGAATGAGTTAACCCAAAAATAGAGAGTAAGTTTGTTTAAAAATATACAAAATGCAATAAGATTTTTTTCAAAATTTCCACAAAGTTAGGTTGAAAGGTAAATTCTTAAACAAAATCTTTGAAAAATTCTTAAAAAACCTAAAGAAAAATAAATAATAAATCAATAAAAAAATTAATAAAAACCATTAGTTCTGGTCATTAGGTACTTCAAAATTCTCAAGCTTTCTTTTAACTAATTAAAAAAATGAAATAATTCATAAAAAAATCCTGTAAAATACCTAAAAGATTTTTAAAAAGTCTAAAATAATCATTGAAATTATTTAAAGGAAACAATCCTTGGAAAGGAAGCAATCCTTAAAAATTATTAAAATAAATTTTTAAAAAATCAGCGCGTTCTGATCAGAGGTTTTCTTCAAAATTCACGAATTTTCAGCAGGGTGCAATTTTTTAAATAATCCTTGAAAATCTCTTAAAATGTCTTTTGAAAAATTCACTGGGAAAAAAATCTTAAGCGATCCTTGAAGAAACTTAAAAAAACAAGTTAAAAATTATCAGTCAGTTTTGCCGACAGATGTATACCCATTGGCTGAGGGTTATTCGGTTATTTCAATATATGTTGACCTCTGTTATGATTGTTCAAATTGTTGAACCTCTTTGGGGTAGGTTCCGAAGAAATGGGTCAATATGGTCAATTTCGTATTGGATCTAAATAAATATGATTTAAATATATACGACGTGCCAGGGTTGGACTATATTGGTTACTTCCATCATTTTATATGAGATATGTGATAATTTTTAGAAAAAGCACCAGATATATTTTCTTGAAGGATCCTTAAAACGTCAATGAAATTCTTAAAACTTCCTTCAAAAAAAAAAAAAAACTTAGATACGATCTTTCTTTAACGAATCTGAAAGTTCTGGTCAGAATGTCTTCAAAAAAAAAAAAAAAAAAAAAATAAATAAATAAAAAAATAAAAAAAAAATAAAAAAAATAATAAATAAATAAATAAAATTATAATTGATCAGATCAGAAGGTCCCTACTACTATTTCCTTGAATAAAAAAATTCAAAATTAAAAAAACCCAAGAGTTTTGATTATGAGGTCCTGGAAAAACATTGTGTTGAATTCTTGAAGGAAATCTTTAAAAATCCACTGGTGCTGATGTCTGAAATAAAATTTTAAAAAATTAAAAAGAAGATTAGAAACTTTTTTTAAAATTTCCATGAGTTTGGATCATGAAAGAAATCTTAGAAATCCATAAGATCTTTAAGATTTCTTAAAAAAATCTTAAAAAATCCTCGAGGGACAGGACGTCCCTGAATTAACTCCTAAAAAATCTTTAAAAATTCCACAAGTTCTGAGGAGAGGAGAATTCATAAACAATCCTTAAACAAATTCTTAGACATTTCAAGAACTATAATCATAAGGTCTTTGAAGTAACTCCTAAAAATCTTTGTTGTTGCAAAATGGTCAGGCTTAATCCCTTTATTGTTGTTTTTATAAAAAACAACGTTTGTTTATTAGCGGAGAACGATGGTAATGTTTACCAGGGGGTAAGGCAGGGAATACCTAGGTTTCGGAAAGAGCCACCAATCCTCATTAATTCATTTGTTTTTTCCCTCTTTATAAACTCCACAAGTTCTGAGGAGGAGGAGAATTTATAAACAATCCCTAAACAAATTCTTAGACATTTCAAGAACTATAATCAGGAGGTCTTAAAAAAAAAACTTTAGACATCTGCAAGTTTTGAGGTCTATAAAAACCTTTAAGAATCCTTGAGAAAAATTCTTTAAAAATTCCAGAGAGCTGATGAGGACGTTAATTTAAAACGTTTGAAAAATCTACATTATTCAAGAGGTTTTTGAATTCCTAGGAAAAAAATCTCAATAGAGATTATTAAAAAAAAAATCACTATAAAAGGGTTCTGATCCGGAGGTTCTTAAAACATTCTCTAAAATACTTATTATACTTGTTAACCATAAAAAATTATTTGTAAATCTTTTAAAAAATACCTTTAAAAATTCACAAAAGTATCCTTGAAAAAAAATTAGACAGTCCTATGGCCTTTGCTTATTTCTTTGAAAATATTTTCTTAGAAATAATTTTTGAAAATCCAAGATTTGAAGTCTGAAAGTCTTTTTAAAAATCCTAAAAAAAGTGGTTGTAAACATGACTTAAGAACATCCATAGTTTTTGGAAGAATATCTGACACAATGGTATCTGAAACAATTCTCAAACATATTAAACAAAGCCAATATTTTTAGAAAAGAGGTCCTATAAAATTATTTTAAAATATTTTCGATTCAAATGATATAATATAATAATTAAAAAATCACATTTCCAAATCAAAGACTTTTTGCTTAGAAATAAAAAATTTGATACTTTTTATAAAATTTCTTTAAAAAAAATTCTCAACAAGGATTTACAACAATAAGCAGAAAATAATTTTTGTAATTTTCAAATTTTTTGACCTTATAGTAGTGTATCTGAAAGAGTAAATAGAAAACGGAAGTTTAAAAAAAAAAAAACAAAATCCACATGTTCTGATCTGGAGGTCCTTGAAAATATCTTAAAAATCCAGGAATAGGTAAAACAATGCAAATAATATATCATCAATAATCAATCAAAAATGATCAAAGTCCTTGAAAATAGTTTCTGAAAATAATTAAAAAAAATGTTTAAACACGTAAAATTCTGATCTGGTGTTCCTCCAAAAAAATTCTTGAAAAATCGAAGAGTTCTGATTCTTTAATAATTTTTTAACGAGTTCTAATCAGGATGTTCCTAAAATATCCTTAAAAAAAGGTAAGAAGGCCAGTCGGTTTAGCCGACTATTAAAATATATTTTTACTTGTATTATGATTAATCAAAATATTGACCCCTAAGGAGAATCGTTTGTTGAGGGACTTGCAAAAAGAAGTGAGTTGATATTGTCTTGGCCTTAAAATTATAGAAATATTACAACGACCAAAAATTTGGATCAAATCGGGTACACCCTTCTTCAAATTCGATTAAATTTTCATACCCTCAGCTACAGAGGGTACATATCATTTGATACGGTGAAAACGTGCCTAGTCGAATTAACGGTTTCAGACCCTAGATCTCTTTGGGCCAAATCCGTTTCAGAACATTTGGAGTCTATCTGGCTGGCTGGTGCGCACGATAACTCTCGAAGGGAGTATCTGAGTTGGTCCAAACTTGGTACATCGTAATATTCTTGTCAAACTTTGATCGAGTTCGGAGATGGGCAATAGCGGTCCACTCCTTTTGGTACCTCCCCCACAAAAGGTCGAAATTATCAAAAAATGTATTTTTTGCACAGAAAGAGAAACGATAATCCGATTTTGCTCCAACTTTATAAATCTTAATATTTGCGTCAGTGCTAAGTTAGGTGTGAAAATGGACAATATCGGTCAACTCCATCAAGTACCTCCCCCACAAATGGTCAACATTTGGAATAATTACAACTCTCATAAAATTTGATGTAAGAGCCCGATTGTCTTCAAATTTCACACATCCCAATATTTATATTAACCCAAGGTCTGGTGTTAAGATGGAATATATCGGTCCACTCCTTCTAGTACCACCCCCACAAATGGTCGAAATTTCAAAAAAAAAAAAAAAAAAATTTGCACAGCAAGAGATATGATAATCCGATTTTGCTCCAACTTTATAAATCCTAATATTTGCGTCAGTACTAGGCTTGGTGAGAAAATGGACAATATCGGTCCACTCCTTCTGGTACCTACCCCACAAAGGGTCAAAATTGTAAATAATTACTACTCTCATAATTTTCACAAATAGGAAACAAAGGACACGAAATCTTGGAAGACAGGGAAGAAGTCTAGCATTTTGGATGACTATTGGATTATATTTAGCTGTAAAATGGGCCACAACTACTAACAGCATGACGGAGTGCGTAAATATTAGATAAATGCTCTGGTCAAAAAACTAAGTGTTATATTTGACCAGTACGCACCAGCTAGCCAACCAGATAGACGTGGGAACATAAATCGCTTGCTCGACTACAAATTTTCTTAAACGGATTTCTTTCAAAGACATGTAGCCTGAGGGTTAGAGTTGTGTCGTAGTTAACTACACCAGTACGTATGAGTGATATCATAAATATTGTATAGTTCATATCACTCATACGGAGAGTTTTTATTACAAACGATCGGAGACCACGAAACTAGATAAGGAGCATATTATAACTGGGCACAATCCTCCCGACGGTATACAAAATGGTGAGCCTTGTGTATTAAGATACCTTTTGAAAATTCCTTAAAAATCCACAATTTTGTGTGT
This sequence comes from Musca domestica, assembly GCF_030504385.1. NCBI lineage: Eukaryota > Metazoa > Arthropoda > Insecta > Diptera > Muscidae > Musca > Musca domestica. The sequence goes on along the minus strand of NW_026712283.1, from coordinate 4,259,736 downwards.
TTGAACATTTAAAATAACTTTCAAAACAACTTTCATCTGCTTATCTCTCTCTCTCCTCTCATAAATTGTTAATTTTTATAAATTACAAATTTTCTTTAATTCCCAAGCAGCTTTGAGTAATAACAATTTCTGTGTATATTTGAATTATTCTGGCTCATATTTATCTTGATATAACATGCACACAAGCCAGGCAAACAGACACACACACACATACATAGTCGTAATGGCAAACAAGGAAACTCTTTTAATCAAATTAAAAATAAGGAATGGAAATGAAAGTCAAATATTACGGACAAAGAAAACATTGAAGACATAAACATACCTAGACTTACAAACAGACAAACACATACGCACAGGCATGTGTGCATGCAAATATGCAAGTGTGTGTGTGGGGGGGGGGGGTAATAAACAAATCTGGCTAATTCAGATATGGCCAAATAAAGAATAAGAGACATAATATGATTATGCAAATGGGAGAAAAGTCTTAGGTTCAGGGAACAATTTGTTTTTTTCTGATTTTTTTGGTTTGAAGGAGTAATGCAAGGAAATACAAAAGTTGTATACACTCGTACATACATACACCACGACATGATTACTTTGACTTGGTTTTTTGAATTATGAATGTAAATATGGACATTTGAGTGTAAGATGAGAATGGAAAGAAATCTGAAATGTTTCTTTTTGAAATCAAATTTAAATGAAGAGTCTTAAGATTGTATTTTTTGTAAAATGAAGGATATTCTTAACAGGAGTAGGGAGGAACAGACGAGGATTTATGATGAATTTAAAAATAATATTCTGCCTTCTTTTGATGGAATTTTGGTGGACTTCAAGTAAAAACTTGGAACGAAATAGGAGAAACAGATGAAATATTTTCGCAGATATATCATCTTCCTAAAAGACCTTGTGTTTGAAAAAATGTTTGTATGTGTGAAATATGAAGAGAGTTGGACGCTTATTTCGGATTTTATAATCGATGTGATTTTTTAAAACTTTGCCCCTATGTGGTAGGTGTACCAGAATAACTGGTCCGATTTCTACCATCTTTTTAACTGATCTTGTGTTGATGGAAATATTCAGATGTACCAAGTCTGAATAGAATCGGATGTTAATTTCTCGTTTTATGAGCTTCATGGATACTCAAAATGTTGACCCTTTGTGGGGAGAGTTACCAGTAGCAGTGAACCGATATATTCCATCATCACAATAGCTCTTGGGTTAATAAAAAATATTGTCGTGCGTGTAGTTTGAAGAAAACCTGTTTCTTTTTCGGATTTTATAAACGTTTAGGTTATTCAAAATATTCAACATTTACGGGGGAGGTACCAGCAGGAATGGTCTGATCTCCACCGTTTTTTTTTATAACAGATCCTGGATGGAAATATTCAGATGTGCCAAGTCCGAATGGTATCGGATATTAATTTCACGTTTTATGAGCTTCATGAATATTCAAAATTTCGACCCTGTGAGGGGAAGGTACCAGAAGGATTGGATCGATTCCATTCCATCTTCACACCAGACCTTGGACTACTAAAAATATTGTGATGTGTGTAATTTGAAGAAAACCAGATGCTTATTTCGGATTTTATAAACGTTTAGGTTATTCAAAAGGTTCACCCTTTATGGGGGAGGTACCAGAAGAAATGGTCCCACCTCTACCGTTTTTTTATAACAGATCCTGTGTTGATGGAAATTTTCAGATGTGCCAAATACGAATGGAATCGGACATTAATTTCACGTTTTATGAACTTCATGAATATTCAAAATTTCGACCCTTTGTGGGGAAGGTACCAGAAGGAGTGGACCGATTCCATTCCATCTTCACATCAAACCCTTGGACTAGTAAAAATATTGTGATGTGTGTAATTTGAAAACAATCGGATTCTCACATCACATTTTATAAGAGTTACTATTTATCAAAATTTTGACCCTTTTTGGGTGAGATACTTGATGGGGTGGACCGATATTGTCCATTTTAGCACCTGACCTAGCACTGATGCAATTATTCGGATTAGCAAAGTTGGAGCAAAATCGGAGAATCCTCTATCTTTCTGTGCAGTAAATTACAGGGTGAGATGAAAAAACTGCAACCAACTTCAGACTGCTGTCATTTCTAAGCCACTCATCCGAAAGCTGTTTAAATTATTCTAGTGACAGCTCATTATATTGTTTACAAGCGTATAAAAGCACTTTGGTGAGAATTTTCCAAAAAAAAGTCTTCGTGATGGATTTCAAGCCTAATAGTGTGATTTCTTTATATTTGACTGAAAAACCACAAGTGGCTATCGTTAGAGAACTCCAGTTTTTAAATGTGAATAAATCTTTTGCGTCTCGTGCCATCGCTCGTTACCGTGATACCAATACCAGCGTAGCCCGACTGACGTCAAGGAAGTGGACGGAAGAAAACAGCTACATTAGCAGAATTGGTTCGAAAAGAAGAAGCAACTTGATTGGAACCCTCGTCGCTGTGTCTGAGCTGAACATATCGCAATATTCCATTCGGCAAATATTGAAAAATGAGCTCGGGTTAAATCCATAGAAATTCCAAAAAGTGCAAGAACTTACAACGCAGCAGAAAGAAAATAGACTCAAAAGAGCTGCTTCGCTTGGTCCAATGGTGGTGGTGAACTGCCGAATTTGGTTTTCTCCGCTCCAGTGAGAAAACATTCGTTGTCCAGCAGTTTGTAAACAAACAAAATGATCGTGTTTACTTTCCAAAGAGGTCAGCTGAAAAGGTGCACCTTCGGTTGGCCACCAGAACTCAAGCGCCAGCCATGGTGATAGTGTGGGCCGCCTTAACAGTCGATGATCGCTTTCCGTCATATTAATCAGAATAAATGCCGAATATTGTCGCGAAAATATTTTGGAGGGTGATGATGTGGAGGGGGTTTTATATGATTATCGCCTTGGCGGTTTCAACCATGATGCACCATTGCACAGTGGTCGCGAAACGATGCGTCGGCCAGCGCCCCTTTGGAATTACCCAGAGTTCTCTTAGAGAGTGCTAGCTCTCCACAGAGTTCTAGGTCTATTCCACAGGTACCAATTCGAAGATCAGGTATATGGGCTTCACTTCCCTCTTGGTTAGGGGTTGAGGACTATCATACACCTCTGCTGCTCTATGAGTCGCAGCACACGGTTGAGAAAGCAACACCACATGGAGCCGAAGATCTACCCGCGATTTGGGTATAAACCACAACCACCGCGTTGCAACCAAAACAAAAAGATCTAGGTGCACCTGACACCAGAATAGTCTCCGGTCAGACTTCGTAGTCGAAACTACTACCAGTTTTTGCTCCATACCAGACGGGACTGGTCACTAAAAAAAGAGAGAAAGTTTAAGACACGATCAGAGAATAGGACTAGCGCATCACAAGTGCTACACTGATGGAGCAGTCTAATCACCACGTTTACATGGAAGTAGCTTTCTCACTGCGAACTGCGTGGCCTATTCACCTCTTCCGCTCTGACGCTGGCGAACGGCAACCGATTAGATTTGGACGTGGCCCGACAAGATCTGAAGGATCTAACATGGTGAGGCAGAAAGTTGAGATTCTCTGTGAGTCCCCACCACCTACGGTACAAGAAAAAGACCTCTGATCAGATCTCGTAACCGAGTTACTTCCAGTTTCAGTCCCATGTGTCCAGGGGACTGGTAAGCCCTTGTGGGTATTATTCACGTGTAGGCCATAGAAAAGTACTAAGACACCCTAAACCACACACTCATCTCACATTTATATCCTCGACTGGCGCCCCGCACCTACATGCTTCTGTGCCAGAGATGTTCCTTCTATATAAAAATTCATTTAGGGAACCATGAAGGCCAAAATCGGGGTTCGTCTGAGCAAAAGTAACATTAGGGATAAACCTGAAGGTTACTATATCATTCTCAATTTCATTCCATCTAGATGAAATAATTTCTCGCAGCCGCGGTTTGCGATCCTGGACACTCATTCTCTCTACACCGTCTACTCATTCTCATTCTCTCTACACAGTCAGAAGGCACAGTAGGTAAACCCCTCTTGGCCAAGAAGGGCACGTTTACACGAATCACTTCAAGATCCAAGAGAGCAACACCTGCATGTCCTCACTAGACACTGAGCGGCATACAGGTAAACAAGCCAACATCATAACTCGTTGGCATGAAAGTATCTTGCGACACCCCCAGCCTAACGTTGTCGTATACCATATGGGAGCACCATAAGTAGCACAAGCTACGAAAAGACACCCCATACACAACAGCCCATTTCCCCATTCATAGGCCCCATTCAGACCTCAACACACGACGAACTTTACCCACAGTACTGCACATTTTCTCCTTTAACCGATCTAGGTGTGGGATGAAATTCATTGCCCAAGTATTTCAATTCGGTCTTATAATTACGACCTCGACCATCAAAGCCTTGGACACGCAAGTATTTTGGCCGCAGGCCTTGGATATTCCAACAGGACTCAGATCCATCTTTACAATGGTTACAAAATGAGGTTCCTCGCTTCATTTCCATCGCACAATGTCCTCCAAAATCTGCGGATACCAATCCATTGGACTATTGTGTCTGGAGTATTTTGGAGAGCAAGGTTGGCACTAAAAAATACCAAAGTGTCGATCACCTCAAGCAAGCGCATCGCTGGGAATGGGCCAAAATAACGCAAAGCAACTTTCGGGTAGCGTTTGACGGTTTGATTGGCCGTTTGAAGGCCATAATTCGTGCCGAAGGTGACCAATTCGAACAAATCTAAACTTATTCTAAAATTTGATGCTATTTCCGACAGTTAAAAAAAATGTAAAAATAATGGCGTTTGACTTTGTTCCATTTTTTTCTCACCCTGTAGAACTATATTAGAATTTCACTATGAATTATTTTGTAAAATATTTCGACTTGTAACGATCTGTTTAAAGGTACTTTTCAACCGATTTTTTTAAAAAAGGCCAAAGATGATACTTTTGTGGTTAGTGTGAGGTTAAATATTTTCGACCAGTGGACCAGTATTGTCTACTTCGCATCAGACCTAATTCTGGTATAAATATTGGGACGTGCCAGGTTTCAAACTTTTGAACTTTGTGGAGGAAGTATCCGAACGAGTGGACCGACATATCCCATATGAGCATTGCATCCATGACTTGTTGATCAGAAGGTGTGGGCCAGACTTTGGGTCTAAAAATCGAAATATGTATCAAATGATATATGCCCTCTTTAGCCATATTGCTGAGGGTATAATAATAAATATAATAAAATTAAATGTATAGAACTCTGTTGAATCCTGAAAATTTTAGGTGAGTGAAATCTCATCCCACATTTTTGAGGAATTTTACGATGGGCATTTACAAAAGATTGATAGGACAGGAAAATTCATAACTTCTAAACGTGTAGGTTCGATGTTGGCCTAAAATGTATCCTCCATTTTGACCTTTCTTTGTTGATTTCATCTACTATTTGTTGGGATAACATTATTACTTTTCCATAAATCTTGTAAATTCTCCTTCTTTTGTTTAAGGCCGAAATGAATGACAGGTGTAGTGGTCTAAGATGCCCAAAGTCCAATTTTTTCATTACAACCTTTCCTTTTTTGGTTTTCAAAGGTCCTTTCCACACCTCCCATTGCAGCCAAAATATTTACCCACAAAATTCTGCAAAATGTTCCGAATGCTCATTAAAATTCATATGAATCTTTTGAAATGTTAAATTTTGTATCATTGTTATATTATACACACACACACACCCATACACATTTAACATGGGACATATGTTTCCGACATGTTTACACCGCAAAGGGGCAAATTTGGAATGTGTGTGTGTAACCAAGAAATGAGAGAATTATTTGAATTTAAAAACTTTGTTCGTGTTGTTGTCACAAAATTTCCAACATTAATAAAGATAATGTAAGAAATATGTTTTTGTTTCTGGGTCTATTGTTTTTGTTGTTGTTGCTACCATTGTTACATCTGTTACAAAGTCATTTTATGTATTTTTTTTTGTTGTAATCCTTGTCAATGTTTTAATGTCAAATGAGGAATTTTCTGGGGCCATTAGAAAATGGTCATGCTGTGTTCCGTTCTGTGCCCACAAAAGAAGGATGTGTCATTAGGTCAAAGTAGACACGAAAAGGAAAAAAATGGATGCTTTTAGTTTGCCTGACGAAATGACAATTTTTGCTGACATTTTATTTTGGGGGTTTTAATGGGTATGAATGCCTGTTTGTGGGTCATACTAATTCTGGAAAATTTATAATATTTGTGAAATGGTCTATGACAAGGAAACTGGGAGGAAAAACATGGAGTCTGGTCATGTTACATGGAAAATGATTGGTCAGCCTTGATAGAAAGGCGTCTCCATAGACGAGCTGAAGGCCTCTCTATAGTCGAGCTGTAGGCCAGGGAGTCTATATAAGCGAGATGAAGGCCAGAGAGTCTCTATAGACGGTCAGAAAGTCTTTATAGACGAGCTGAAGGTCAGGGAGCCTCCATTGACGAACTGAAGGCCAGGGTGTCTCCATAGACGAACTGAAGGCCAGGGAGTCTCTACAGACGAGCTGAAGGCCAGGGAGTCTTTAAAGACGAGCTGAAGGCTATGGAGTTTCCATAGACGAGCTGAAGGCCAGGCAGTCTCAATAGATATAGATATTCTTTAAATTAAAAATCCACGTTCTTTTGGTTCTTGAAAAAATATTCTTTAAAAAATCCACGTTCTGTTGGTCCTTGGAAAAACATATTTTTAAAAAATCCACCTCCTGTTGGTCCTTGCACAAATATACCTTAAAAAATTCACGTTCTGTTGGTTCTGGAAAAAATATTCTTTAAAAAATCCACGCTTCCGTTGGTCCTTGAAAAAAATATTCTTTAAAAAATCCACGCTTCTGTTGGTCCTGGAAAAAATATTCTTTAAAAAATCCACGCTTCCGTTGGTCCTTGAAAAAAATATTCTTTGGAAAATCCTCGTTCTGTTGGTCCTTGAAAAAAATATTCGTTAAAAAATCCACATTTTGTTGGTTCTGGAAAAAATATTCTTTAAAAAATCCACGCTTCCTTTGGTCCTTGAAAAAAATATTCTTTAAAAAATCCACGCTTCCTTTGGTCCTTGAAAAAAATATTCTTTAAAAAATCCACGCTTCTGTTTGTCCTTGAAAAAATATTCTTTTAAAAAATATGAGTTCTTTTGGTCCTTGAAGAAATATTCTTTTAAAAAATATGAGTTCTTTTGGTCCTTGAAGAAATATTCTCAAAAACATCCCCGTTTTATTGGTCCTTAAAAAAAATATTCTTTAAAAAATACACGTTCTGTTGGTCCTTGAAAAAATATTCTTCAAAAAATCTACGCTTCTGTTGGTCCTTGAAAATTATTCTTAAAAAAATCCACGCTTCTGTTGGTCCTTGAAAATTATTCTTAAAAAAATCCACGTTTCTGTTGGTCCTTGAAAATTATTCTTTAAAAAATCCACGTTTCTGTTGGTCCTTGAAAATTATTCTTTAAAAAAACCAACTTTCTGTTTGTCCTTGAAAATTATTCTTTAAAAAATCCAATTTTCTTTTGGTCCTTGAAAAAAATATTCTTTAAAAAATCCACGTTTCTGTTGGTCCTTTAAAAAATATTTTTTAAAAAATCCAAATTTCTGTTGGTCCTTTAAAAAAATATTTTTAAAAAAAAATCGACGTTCTTTTGGTCCATGAAAAAATATTCTTTAAAAAATCCACGTTCTGTTGGTCCTTGAAAAAATATTCTTTAAAAAATCCACGCTTCTGTTGGTCCTTGAAAAAAATATTCTTTAAGAAATCCACACTTCTGTTGGTCCTTGAAAAAAATATTCTTTAAAAAATCCACGTTCTTTTGGTTCTTGAAAAAATATTCTGTAAAAAAATCTATGTTCTGTCTGACCTTGAAAAAATATTTTCAAAAAATATCCGTGTTATAGTTCTTTGGAAAAAATATTCTTTAAAAATCCACTTTCTTTTTGTCCTTGACAATTTTTTTTATTTAAAAAAATGCCCCGATGGCTATTGGTTCTTAAAAAAAAGTCTTTATATAAAAAACTCTTCTATTAAAATCCACGTTATGTCGGTCCTTGTCCAGACCTCTGCATTGCCCTCCCTTACTCCTAACATCATCCTGAATAACTAATACCTCTAACAACTTGTAATAAGCCAAAGATTAAATCTTAATATTTTACAAAGGCTTCCCCAAAAATATTTAAGACATTTTCTTGTCAAGATGTTGTAGTTGGTGTTGTTGTTGTTGTGTAAATCCTTATGTTTTGTTGCAGTTGTTGTTCTCTTCTTCTTCTTCTTTTTGGTAATAGTTAGTTGTTCTAGGGATTTTGATTGACATGGGGTATTTAAAGGGACGACAACAAGGATGAAGACGAACATCAGCCGTAGTTGTAGTGGTAGTTGTTGTTGTTGGTGTAATTGAAGGCATCTGGATAAATTTTGAAGACATAACTTCGGGTGCGTTTCAGGATGACAGAATGTAACAAATGCTAATTAAGCTTCTTATAAAATATGCAAATTTTTGAAATTTTTTATGTATTTACATAGACAGGAAGATGTACGATAGTTTACACAGGACACTAACACACATACACACACACATACATGTGTGTGTATGTTAGTGAACAACTATTGTATTGTTACCAGCACTAAAACACAGAAGATTGTTACAACCAAGACTATCACTATTGTGTGTACTGTTAAATAAACATGGGCTTAGCATCAGGATACCGAGACTGACAAGCATGTTTTATTTTGTTTCATTACTTTTATATTTATGAGACAAGGAAAGTTGTTGTAGTTCAACTCAAAATTTTATATTAATTTACAATAGAGTGGATCGAGGACAAACGGAACGTGGATTTAAAAAAATATATTTTTTTCCAACGACCAAAGGAACGTTTATTTCTAAAGGATATCTTTTTCAAGGACCAACGGAAGAGTGGATTTTTTAAAGGATATTTTTTCAAGGATCAAGAAACATGGATTTTTTAAATATAAAGAATATTTTTTCAAGGACCAACAGAAGCGTGGATTTTTTAAAGTATATTTTTTTTCAAGGACCAACAATAGCGTGGATTTTTTAAAGTATATTTTTTTCAAGGACCAACAATAGCGTGGATTTTTTAAAGCATATTTTTTTCAAGGACCAACAATAGCGTGGATTTGTTAAAGTATATTTTTTTCAAGGACAAAAGGAACGTGGATTTTTTAATTATTACTTTTTAATGACCAAAGGAACGTGGATTTTTTAATTATTACTTTTCAATGACCAAAGGAACGTGGAGTTTTTAATTATTATTTTTTAAGGACCAAAGGAACGTGGATTTTTTAATTATTATTTTCTAAGGTCCAACAGAAGCGTGGATTTTTTAAAGAATATTTTTTCAAGGACCAACAAAAGCGTGGATTTTTTTAAAGAATATTTTTTCAAGGACCAACAAAAGCGTGGATTTTTTTAAAGAATATTTTTTCAAGGACCAACAAAAGCGTGGATTTTTTTAAAGAATATTTTTTCAAGGACCAACAAAAGCGTGGATTTTTTAATTATTATTTTTTAAGGTCCAACAGAAGCGGGGTTTTTTTAAAGAATATTTTTTCCAGGACCAACAAAAGCGTGGATTTTTTAAAGAATATTTTTCCAAGGACCAACAAAAGCGTGGATTTTTTAAAGTATATTTTTTTCAAGGACCACAGGAACATGGATTTTTTAATTATTACTTTTTAAGGACCAAAGGAACGTGGAGTTTTTAATTATTTTTTTTAAGGACCAAAGGAACGTGGATTTTTTAATTATTATTTTTTAAGGTCCAACAGAAGCGTGGATTTTTTAAAGTATATTTTTTTCAAGGACCAAAGGAACGTGAAGTTTTTAATTATTATTTTTTTTAAGACCAAAGGAACGTGGATTTTTTAATTATTCTTTTTTAAGAACCAACAGAACATGGATTTTTAAGGAATATTTTTTCTAGGGCCATCAATAACGTGGATGTTTTTGAAGAATATTTTTTTAAGACTAACAGCACATGGATTTCTCGAAGAATATTGTTTCAAGGACAACATGGGTGGGACGTGGGCTTTTTTTAAAGAAGATTCTTTTAAGGATTTTTTAAGAATATTTTTTTCAAGGGCAAACAAAACGTGGAATTTTTAAAGAATATTTTTTCAAGGACCAACGCAACGTAGCTTTTTTAAAGAATATTTTTTAAGGACCAACAGAACGTGGATGTTTTAAAGAGTATTTTTTTAAGGACCAATAAAACGTGGATTTTATAGAAAATATTTTTTCAAGGACCAATAAAACGTGGATTTTATAGAAAATATTTTTTAAAATATTTTTTTGTTGTTAAATATTTTCATATGCATAACTTTTGGGTACACATTTGGGTGTATGTGTGTGTTTATACGTGTGTATGCGTGCGTTTATTTGCATGTTGTAAAAGTTAAATATTTTTATTTAAGCTCAAAGAAATTTGTAAAAGGAAATCTTCTTATTCAACTTTGTTTTTTTGTAATGGAAAGAAAAAATACGCAAACACACACAGAGACGGCGACAAGATTTCGAAACTGAAAATTACAAATGCAAATTATATGCAAAAGTATATATTTGTCACTAAGTCATTCACAAAGTCCCACAAAGAAGATGGAAGAGGAAGAAGATCGTGTGATGAAATTACTTTTGAGAACTCTGGCAAAGGGAAGATATAACAAAAACTGCACATAATCAATCATAAATGTATCCGATTTTTTTAAATTAAATGGAAATAGTTTAACATGGCTCTACACAAAGAGAATGTAATTCACTGAAATTTATTCATGTGTCGTTCGAATGCAATTATTTTTTTTTTCTTGGCAGAAATTCTAGAAATTTTTTTTTTTGTGGAGAAAATCGTTTCTTTGTCAGGTTTTGATATTTGTATATAAAAAATGTACATTCCTTTTTTTGGGAAATATGTTTGGAATGTAATTTTCGGAATTTGGTAGGGCAATTGGAAGCCATGTAAAATAATAAAAAAACACAAATGCTTTTTAATTTTAATAAATATGTAGGTACCGTAAACTTTTGGGAGAATAAAACTCATAGCTTGAAAGATATAACTTATCAAAGGAAATAAATCAGTGGTTTTGTGAAAAAGTGGTTTTGTAAACATAACGATTTAAGCCATGTGCTGTTTTTGTTAATTTTTTTTGTCAATTCCACGAATTTCTGTAAGGAAGTCCTTGGGTTACCACCAGGTGTTACCCTACAACAGCATAGTGTGCGGTAAGGTTCCTGTAGACTTAAAACCCGTGCTGCTGGAAAAAACGATACCCTCAAGAAAAAATTAAACCCCATAAGTAATGCTTACAAAATCATTTGAAATATCAGAGCTCTTTTTCTAATTTTCGAATGAAATTTATTTAACAAGTGTATTTATTTTCTATATAATGGTAAATAAATAAATAAAAAGAATTGAATTTACCTAGTTTGAAAAATGTTTTTATATACTGTATGTTGAGCCTTGAAAAATAAATCTTTAAAAAATCCACGTTCATTTGATGCTTGAAAGGGAAATCTTAAAAAAAAATCCCTGAAAAAAATTTATTTTCAAAATCCGCGACCGGTTGATCCTTGAAAAATATTTTTTAAAAAATCCACGTTCTGTTGGTCCTTGAAAAAAATATCCTTTAAAAAAATCGCGTTCGGTTGGACCTTAAAAAATATTTTCCAGAAAATTTACGCTCCTTGAAAAAATATTCCCTATAAAACAACATTGTGTCGAAAAAAATATTCTTAAAAGAAATTCACGTTCTCTTGCTCCCAGAAAAAAAATTTCTATCAAAATTCCACATTCTGTAGATCCTTGAAAAAAAATCATTTAATCCGTGGAAAAGATTTCGGTTTGAAAAAATATTTTTAAATCCGCATTCTGTTGATCCTTGACAAAATGATGTTTAAAATATCCGCGTTCTGTTTGTTCTTAAAGAATATATTTCCCAAAAAATCCACGTTCAAAAAAAGATATTTTGCAGATCCTTGAAAAAATATTCTTTAAATAGAAGAACATTTTTATGCCAAGAAATTGTCGATTTTCTAAAATTCTTTTTCAAGATCTGGATTTTCAAAGAATGTTCTTCCAAAGACTAAGACTATTAGTTGACATCATCCAGCTCAAAAATTGTTGATTTTTTCAACACATCCTGGCAAAAACTTTGAAATTTGAGAACAAAATGCATATTTGTTTTTTGGTTTTTAAATAATTTTCAAGGGTTTATTGTCAAGAAACCCTTTATTTTGAAACAAATCACGTTCATTTTGCAGGAATATTTTAAAAGACTTCCTTGTGAAATATCTCATATTTTCCAAAATATACCTTAAGGATTTTTTCAAGAAGTTTCATAACGACATCCCGACAAAACAATCTTGGATTTTTTGGGATTTTTTTTAAGAACTTCGTGACAGAAGAAAATTATTTTTCAAGATGTATATGAAGTTCTGCCAAGAAATTTTCTGGGAGATTTTCCTGGATTTTAAGGATATAATGAAAAGAAAACGTTGGATTTATAAATATTTTAAATTAAATTAAATTTGAAGTTTTAAGGGCTTTACGTCAACAAAATCTCAACAAAATCTCCCACATAAAATCTCAAAATTTTCAAGGAAAATAATGTACTGCACAGAAAGAGGAAAGATAATCCGATTTTGCTCCAACTTTTGAAATCCTAATATTTGCATCAGTGCCAGGTCAGGTGCGAAAATGGACAATATAGGTCTACTCCATCAAGTACCTCCCCGACAAAGGGTTAATTATAACTCTTATAAAATGTGATTTAAGGGTTCGATTGTCTTTAAATTACACAGATCAAAATATTTTTATTAACATCCGATTCCATTTCGATTTTGACACATCTCAATATATTTATCAACACAAGATCTGCAATAAAGATGGTAAAGATCGGACACTCCTTCTGGCATCTTCCCCAGAAAGCGTCAAAGTTTTCAACAACCAAAACGACTATAAAATCCGAAATAAGCATCCGGTTCTTTTTATGTGTCTTGTTTTAGTTTTTTTCCAGTAAAATCTGAATTTTTTTAAGAACTTCCGACAAAATTCTTGGATTTTAAGAGAATCGTCGGTTGTTCTAGTTTTTTCCCAATTTATTTATTTTTTTTACTTTATACTACAAAATATTTTCTGAATTTTTAAAGGACTTAACGTTATATTTTTTCCTTCCAAGATATCCTGGATTTGCAGGGAAATTTTGCAGGGAAATCTTTTGGGCAAGGACTTCGAGCAACAAATCGTTGAATTATGAAAAAAAAAAACTTTTCATGCAAAGAATAGCAAATTTTCGAAGTTTTGTTTTCAGGATATTTGGGTCTAGAAGCGGATATTTCAAGATATTTGTTTCTTCATATCTAGGAACGGTGATTTCCTTGATCTTTTTTTTTAAATCTTCAAGTCTGGAAATTTGAAATTTTGATTAAGGATTCTTCAAGTTTTTTTTTTTCAACTTGCTGTTGTTTTTTTTTTTTTAATTAAAAAATATTTTTTAAGAAAATCCTCGGACTTGTCAATATTTTTTAAAAAATCTTACATTTTCAAATATTGATCGTGGATTCTTAAAGAATTTTTGCAAGGACTTCGGATTTATCTTTAAAAATTTTCTGCCAAAAAAAATTTTAAAGAAGGCCGTGGATTTTTGTTTTCAAAGGTTCCATTCAAAGTAATTAATGATTTTCATGTTTTTTTAAAGGTATCATATTGAGAAAACGTTGAATTTTCAAAGGTTTTTTCAGGTAAAAATTTGTATTTTTTAAGGATTTTATGCCGTAGATTTTCGATTTAAGATTTTAACCACATACTATAAAAAATTTTTGGTTTTTCAAATTTTTAGGGATTATAGACATTTTAAAAATATTTACATTTTTTTCGAGTTATTTAAAACTTTTCAAGCACTTCACGTTAGAAATTCTTGGGCTGTTAGAATTTTTGGGACTTCAATTGAAGAAATCGTGGATTTTTAAATTTTTAAGGAACTTTTGTTAATAAATCTCGGGCTATGAAATTTTCAGGGAAATTAAAATGATTTCTGCCATTATTAAAAAATCTGTGATTATTAAATTATTCAGAAAAAAATCCCACAATTCTATGCTTGGAGCTCATTTTTTAAAAAAATTATAATAAATCTTAATAATTAAAGATTTTTGGCACCAGGTTTTTGATCAATTTTCTTTGAAATATTCTTGTTCTCAAAAAATAATTAGGAAGATCCTCGATTTCTTGGAAAATGTTTTTGAATTTTGATCGCAAATTTTTGGTCAGGAGGTTCTTAAAAAATATTTTTACAAAATCCACGATTTTTGGTCATTAGGCTCTTAGGAAGTATTTGAAAAATTCAATTTTTGAAGATTTTTTTTTGAATACTATTTTTACTTCACATTATTTCAAGAAATCCTGGATTTTTATGTTTTGAAGAACCTCTTGTTAATAAGCCTTGGCCTTTGAAGAAAATATTTTTTTTAGGCATTTGAAGGATTTTCTGGCCGAAAATTTTGTTCAGGACTTTCTGGCAAAAAAAATTAATTTTCCTATTTTTTTGACAAATATTGAATACTTTTATTTTATTGAATATTCTCTGCTTTATGCAAATAATACGAAATGTATTTTTAGGTTGCATGTGTCTGATATAAATATAAGCATGGTACAATAAGGAGATAGAACAGCTTCGTAAAACTACCGAAATGCAGCCCTAAGGCTGCAAATACATAAAAAGCTTGAAGTCATGGCTAGGCATATTAATGTCAAATTATAATTAAAAACGATGTCACAAAATAGGCCGGGCCATGACTTCAAGCTTCTTATGTACTTAGCCCTTAAGGCTTCCTGTCAGACTCATTCAAAATTATGTACAAGTTGTTTTAATTTTTTTCATATTTTTCCTCATTTTTAAAGTGGTTAAATGGCGCGAAAATGTATGGAATGTCTGGGCTTTCTCTCAAAAATATGATCCAAGCTATTTAATCTTTCAATTTAATGGCTAAAATGGTTGAAAGCTTTAATGCGCGAGCCACAATGTACGTGTCTGCCAATCATTGGTTTTGAAAATATTTTGTTTTCATTTTTTAAAACAGTAAATACATACACAAAATTGGCAGAAGTCGGGCACACTTAGAAAAAAAAATGTAATCAGCTGGTAGCCCTACCTTACCTTTTTATTGTACCATGCATATAAGTATATACATTACCATATAACGAGGGCATTTATAGGTATCGGACTCTCTGCTAGACAAATCGAACTTTCAAACTTGTAAATTTTCAAAATTCTTCTAGCATTTCATAAATGCAAAACCTTATGCTGAATATTGTTTACACCGAAAATCTGATAGCTAAAAAAACAAAACCCATGTTTCGAATTCATATAATTCCTGCAATTTAACAAAATCATTCTAAGTTTTAAGAACTTCAAAAATTAAATACCTCATAATTAACATGAAATGCGTTTATTTGGTTAAATATCAAGACAAATTAATTGTCTTCTAAGTGAATTTAATACTCCCAGACAACGGCAAAAAAATCACATTTAATGACACTCCAAACCCCCATCCTTGCGTATGATTAATATTTAATGCACCATTAATAACACTCATACGCCATGAAATGATGATGAAGTACAACAGCGGTGATTAATGGCATTAAACCTTTCCAAGTCATACTTACCCATACAAATGAAACATTTTGTGCCTCAAGAAAATCTCTTCCAGTAGGCTGTGATTAGAAGGAAATGTGAAAAATTCATTGTTTTTCTTGATTTTTTTTTTTGGCAATGGCATATTTCAATTCATTTATTTAAAATTCATTGCGCACAAAGCTTTAAGACAAAGCTTAAGAAACAATGATGACGATGAGACGAGAACTCTTAAAAGTGTAAAGAAAGTGAAAAAGAGGGAACACATAAAAACATCATTAATTAAGAGAGAGGGAGAGAGAGCGAGAGAGAAAAAATATGAAGGAACAACCAAAAAAAAAAAAATGTGAAACGAAAAACCAGAAAAAATAACAACAAATCGCACAGCATCCATCATCGACCAGAGTCACTGTCACGGCGAACTACCCAGCGGAAAAGCAAAGCCAGCGCGTGAAATCCCTTGCAATCGACATTTGGTTCAATGGCAAATATTTTTTTGACTGTTTGCTTGTTGGATCGAATGATCGGATGGTTGGCTGGTTGGTTGGCTGGTCGGTTGGATTGGTGGTTGCCGCTGAATGCCATCAATCAAACAAAGCAAAATTCAACAATATGTCAATCGCGCAAGAAATACTGATGCTTTTGCTACCGCAGCTTATTACACAGCTTAGCAGGAAAAAGGGTACTAATGTGTGTTTTTGCCGGAGAGCGGGAGACCCGGCTATTGTTCTGGGCCAATTGTGGGTTGTGTAAGCATGAAGTTCATTTGTTGGGTTGATTCGTTGGCTTCCAGTTGTTGTTTTAGCTGCCACCAGTTGGTGGTAATGACACTGGTGTTGGTAAGTGATGTTCTTCCAGCAGCCAAATGTTTTTTTACTCCGCTATTTACCAACCAAACCATGGCCAAAAACAACAATAAACTACATTGTCATCGAATCATTTGCGATTATTCATTTTTCTGTTTTCTCTTTCAATTTTCTCCAGCTGCTGTCTTTAAAAGGATTCTATTGCTATGTTTGTTGTTTTTGTTGTTTTTTGTTTGTTTTAATTTCATGTTTGCCATCGTGATGAGGTTTTCGTTCGTTCTTTCTTCATTCATTATTGTTTCATTCTGCTTGTGACTTTTTCTGTTGTCATTTTCGGTTTTGTTTTTGTTTGCGGGGTTTTAGAGAAAAGTCTTTAGCAGGGCAATATAGGAACCCGCTGTGCTTATAATCTGCGGGAAAAAGAAGAGAAAAGGAAAGAATGGTAATGAAAATAAGCGATAGGTAAAAAATAAAAAAAAAAAAAAAATAATGAGGGTTGACATTGCATCAAGAAATGGGATACCGGAGCGAAAAAAGGCTTAGTTGGAGGGTGTTTAGCTCTTATTTAGCTCTTATTTTTTTTAAGAGAAACAAAAAAATGTCCTATTCCCTCAGAATTTGAACAAAAACAAAATCGATTAAAAAATGTTTAAATATGCGGTTGCTACATTAAAATCACTAAATCGAAAAATATTTTTTTTCATTTAAATTTATTGAATCAAAAATTCAATCTGAATTAGAAAATAAATATGACGAAGACTATGATCCTTTACACACATATATATATAAAGGCGATTTTGGTCAGTAGGTCTTTATAAAATATTTTATTAAATATTCAATTCTCTGAGACCAGATTTTTTTAAATATCTATATTCGACAAAAAAAAATAAAAATTAAAAAATTCCAGTACTTTCCAGAAACTCATTTTATATAAAAAAATTAACATTTTTGGATAATAGGTCCTTGGAAAAATAAAAAATAAATGTTAAAATCTCCTTTGAATAGCTGGCATTTCTGCGACAATTATTTTTAATAATCTTCGAATGTTTATCGGAATGTCATGGAGAGATCTTCAAGAATCTTTTCAAATAGTCAGTGGAAAATTGAATCATATCCGGGTCAATAAGATTTATGATAATAAGAAAATGCTATCTTTTGAAGAAATGGGCCTATATTTCCATTGACTTGAATTTGACAAGATATTTGAGTTTGAGGGTACTCCAGTCGCACAAAAAATACTTTGGAAAAAACCCTTTAAAGTAGTTACACGTTTTTAAAGTTAACGTCCAGATCATGCCACATCAAAATATCGTATGTCTCGTAAAAAACTGAAGGAAGCATTATCTTAAGTTAAATCTTCCGACATTATAAGTCTTCCTAGCGAAAAATCGTATTTTTAATTTTGAATTTAAGGACCTTCGGCTCAAAAAAAAATATATATATGAATGTACAAATTAGGAATAGCAGATTTTTTAACTAAGCATCATGGACTTTTGTCAATCCTTAAAATATTTTTATAATTTTTTCAAGGACATATATATTTACAGGTTGAGATGAAAAAACGGCAATAAACTTCAGACTGCTGTCATTTCAAAGCCACTCGTCCGACACCTGTAAAATTATTCCAGTGACAGCCCACTATATTGTTTACAGGCGTAAACAATATATTGTTTACAAGCGTACAAAAGCGTTTTGGTGAGAATTTTCCAGAAAAAAAAGTTATTCGTGATGGAATTCAAGCGTGATAGTGTGATTTCTTTATATTTGGCTGGAAAATCACAAGTGGCTATCGTTATAGCACTCCAGCATATAAATCTGAATAAATCTTTTGTGTCTCGTACCATCGCTCGTTACCGTGATACTGGTAGTGTAGCCCGAAAGTAAAGAAGCGACTTGACCGAAGTCCGTGTTGCATTGGCCGAAAAATGGCTCGTGAGCTGAACATATCGCAATATTCCATTCGGCAAATATTGAAAAATGAGCTCGGAGTAAAGAAAGTAAACAAAGCTCCGCAAAGTGCATGAACTTACACCGCAACAGAAAGAAAAAAAAAATCAAAAAAGGCTTAAGAGTTGCTGCGCTTGGCCGAAAGTGTTGAACTGCCGCATTTGGTTTTCTCCGATGAGAAAACATTCGTTGTCCAGCAGTTTGTAAACAAACAAAATGATCGTGTTTACTTGCTAAAGAGGTCAGCTGAAAATGTGCACCTTCGGTTGGCCACCAGAACTCAAGCGCCGGCCATGGTGAGGGACCGTGGTATCACAATAAATGGCGAATATTATCGCGAAAATATTCTGGAGGGTGAATTATAGCCTTGGGCACGCAAACATTTTGGTCGCAGACCTTGGACATTCCAATAGGACTCAGCACTATCGCACTCAGCACGTGCCATCCAAGAATGTTTATAAATGAAGTTTCTCGCTTCATTTCTAGCGCACAATGGCCACCAAAATCTCCGGATACCAATCCGTTGGCCTATTGTGGCTTTAGTATTTTGGAAAGCAAGGTTAACACAAAAAAATACCAAAGTGTCGATCATCTGAAGCAAGCGCTTCGCCAGGAATGGGCCAAAATACCGCATAGCAACATTAGGGCAGCGTGTGATGGTTTCATTGGCCGTTTGAACGCCATAATTCATGCCAAAGGAGACCAATTCGAACAAGTCTAAACTTATTCTAAAATTTGATGCTATTTCCGATATTTTTTGCTTTCATTCAATAAATTAAAAAAGAAAATAAAAAAAAACATATTTTGTTTTTGCAGTTTTTTTATCTCACCCTGTATAGCAAAGTATATACATTCTCATATATCAAAGTAGAAGATGTTAGTTAGACCGCTCATTAGTCAAGAACTGCTGGACTGATTTTCACAATTCTCATCAATTTGTAATGGTCGCTTGCCAGAAAAGGATAACATCTGAGAAAATCGCTTGTAAATATGCGAATAAAAAAGTGAATATGTTTTGTTACGTTTTTTTTTAATTTTAGTCATATTTTTAATCGCATGCGATTTTTTCAATTTGACTTAGAATTTTTAAACTGTACATTTTTCAAAGTTTTTCACACTATGTGGTGAAGGTATTATATACAGGTCGCAATTATCGTCCGATCCTCATTTAGGATTTAAAAGGGACGAAATTTTGGGGTTAAAAGGGACAAACAAACCAAAAAAAAAAAAAAATTTCCTGATATTGTCGTGTCGGTCGCTCTACACGAGGAGAGAGTTAGTTACAGGGAAGAAGTCGAACATTTTGGATAACCATTGGATTATATATAGCTGTAAAATTGAATACGACTTTAATGATTTTGTTTCGAATACATAACAACACGGCGGAATGCCAACATAAGGGTAACATCTGGGCTCTATGACATTATTTCAAAATCGAAATCGTCCAAAATGAATTTGGGCATAAGGGGGCTTTCAAAATAATGTGGTGTTGTAGGCCCCACATGACTGTAGCCATATTTCATTACATTGTCATCAGAAAAAAATTAATGTTGTTCCATTGACGTTGAATTTTTCTTTCAGGGTTCAAAAAATACTCATCAACGATTTTAATCCGCACACATTTTTCCGTCTCCGTTTTTTTCGAAAATCACACCCTCTTATGTTAGAGGTGTGAAAGTATTAAATTTCAATTAAAACACTTTTCAACATTTGTGGGCCTGCAATGCCTAAACTGCCTTTGAAAATACTGGACTTAATGCCCGTTTCTTTTCCTTTGTTATCATTGGACTTATTTCTAAGGAAAAAACTGCCCCAATACTACAATTTAAATACCCTTTTTTCAAATTTTAACAAAGAGCAATTATTATTATTTTTTTTATAATTAACCCCCCCCCCCTGCCATAGTAAACCACCCGCTGATTGTAATGTTAAACCGTCAAAAATGACACGTTCTGTGAAATGACCCCTTTGAAAAACACTTGTTTATGAGGTACCCCTTTGTGCTCTTGAAATCACATTTAAGTGTTAGGTACTTAAGGTCACTTTATTTACTTTGGCTTAGTGGAGAAAGGCCGCATAAAAAAATGAACTCCCCTGGTGTTGTTGTTCTTGTTGTTGTCATCAACGAGAAAATCCGACCGTCATTTAGTTGTGAGGCATTATTTATGTTTCCTGTTTTATAAGTGAAACATAATTTACCTTCCGTCAACAAGGCTTAGAGAAACGAGAGAGAGAGAGAGAAAGAGGGTGAGAGAAAAACGAGAGATGACGTTAAACACACAGAGGCAAACAAACTGTCCCTCGTGTGGCAAAGGCCACCGGCTAGGCCTTGAAATAAAGTAACTAACCAACCAGGTAAACAATGACTTTGGATGGTGAAACACACGTGCCCTCTCTCTCTCTCCCTCTCCCTCTCCCTCTCTTCTATCCCCCTCCTTCCTCCTCATACATTGCAATTTATCAGCAATGTCCATGGCGGCAGCAGCAGCCATGTAGCCTCTACTGCCTTCACCATCAACGACGTGGTCTTAGTTGTCGTCCTCGTCTCATCCTCTTCGCCATCATCATTATCTTCCTAGTCAACCTGTGTAAATATATTCCAAGTGTCTATTGACATGCCAGCGAACATAAATCTTAACCGAGTTAGAAAGAGTGCAGAAGAATGTGGAATGTTTGCCGAAGAATATTCCATTACCTTATCTTACGTTTTTCCATTACACATTCTAGTCCACCATAGATGTTGTTGTTTCTTTTCCCCTCTATCGTTTTTGTTAGTGTTTTTCTTTTCATTCTTACTTACCGAACTGAAGGCCGGCAATGATGGCGTAAAAAATGGCACAGAAATTGTTGTTGCCTTCTGAGATCGGTGCAATATCATTAAAATGATTTTTCTAGTCTTGATATCGCATTTGTACCACTCCACGTTGTAGAGAACATCTGCGACGGCGGCACTCTGCGCCGACAACCACCCATTCGCAGCCATTATACGTACATTTATAGACACCAGCATAGTTTCGAGTACATCAAAACGATAAGTAGATATAGAAGCATGTATGTATGTGTGTGTGAAGGATGTGTCCATATATGTAAAAATGAAGCAGACATGTGGTGGGTGAGCGGTGAGGGAAAATAGAGAGAGAGGGAGAGAAAAAAAGAGAATGCAGATTATTAAAGTATGTCAAATATAAGAAAGTTTTTTTTTTTGCTTTAGAGTATTTAATTTGATATCCTTTGAGTGATTTGAGTGGGAGAGAACGACAATGTTGTTGAGGGGAAATTGTGTTAGAGAGCCTTAAGTAATAGAGCATTAAGTAATAAAGAACCCCATATAAATTGTTTTAACCTTTAAAAACCTTTAAAAGGTTTCTAATACCAAAATGACCTTGAAAAGTTTAGACCTTTCCCTGAACCCTTAGAAGATCTTGAAGAACGAAAGTCCTTCGAAACACCTCCTATATATGACGGATAATAATAGGTATCCATAGAGGAAAATCAATATCTTAAACATGGAATATATTTTGAAGATCGTCTGCAGATTGAAGACCTTTTAAAGTTCATATAAAAATTGAAAGCCTTAGAAGTTAGATGATAGATAAAAGGAAGCGTTTTTTGTTGGGAATTTTGAGTAAAAAGTTTAGACTCAAAATTACAAATTTCTAATTTTTCCATAATTTTAGAATATTAGTGAGTTATGAAAATAGAGCTAACAACTTAAGAAGTATCAGTCGCTAAAATCTGACCTATATCCTTCAATTTATATGATGTATGTTATAATTTTTATACCCTACAACACTATGTGTTGGGGGTATTATAAGTTTGATTGGGCCAAAAATTATGTAACACCACGAAATATTGATTTCCCACATAGGAAAGTATATATGGATCTTCCTATCTCGGCGAGCTGAGTCGATCTAGCTATGTATGTCCGTCCGTCCGTCTGTCCATGTTAATTTGTAATCACTCTACAGGTCGCAATTATGGTCCGATCTTCACGAAATTTAAAATGGAGGTGGGGCTAGGGTCAGAATAGAACCCTATTTCTTTTGGTGACGATCGCATAATATTTAGGGGTTGAAATGGACCAAAAACTGAAAAAATTCCTGATTTTGCACTTGCTCTACAGGTCGCAATTATAGACCAATCGACGCGGAATTTCGCATGTTGCTAGAGTTTAGGGCGGGGAAGAAGCCTACCAATTTGGGTGGTCATCGGATAATATTTAGCGGGTAAAATAGACCATATCTTTTTTGTTGAAAAAATTAAAAAAATTTCATTAAACCGCGAATATTTTAAATCCCGGCGAAATCATAAAGCCATGACAAGGTTACTTCTGATCTTTACATTGATGTTAACATCTAACAAATCGGATATATAGCAAAATATGTGCGATATATATGTCTATCAAAGAAGATATGCTTGAAAGATCTCTTATATGTCGAGAACGGCTGAACTGATTTCGACAGTTCTCATTAATTCAGAATGGCCTCTTGGTAGGAAAGAAAAAACGTCTACAAAATCGCATAAAAATATCTCTCTAAACATGAAAATATTGATTTTGTAACATTTTCTCATATTTTTTCCATTTTGTCATATTTTTGGCATATTTTCATTTTGAATCAAACATTTGGGAATATTTCTACAGCTAACAAAACTAAGTAGTTAGGATATCAGGATATCATATACAGATCGCATTTATGGCCCGATCCTTACGAAATTTTGCATAGAGATAAGATGAGGGTCAGAATAAAAGCCAATTCTTTTTGGAGATGATCGCCATATATTTAGGGGTTGAAATGGACCAAAAAACTGCAAAATTGTCAGCTGGTCGTAATTATGGAGGTTACCGGACATTGAAAAAGCCAAGCAGTTTTGGATGGTCATCCAAAAATATTCAATGTGTGAAGGAGTTTGCCAACTTTTAAAGACAAAATACGAAAATGTCCATTCCAGTGACTTTTTGGAGAATTCACAAATACAGGAAAGCCGCACTTCTGACTATTTCGTTAACGCTGATTTCGTTGAAGAATAAAGTCAAATGGCTGTATCTCATATAGATGCGTTTCAATCAAAAAGCAATAATAAATGTTAATCTTTTGCCACTTCTTAGAGATTATAGGTCCTTGGGAAATATTGGTTCCAGATCTAGGAAGACCATTTACGTGCAACATCTACCAATAAATTGGAAATGAGCAAATTAGTTTAAGTTGCTATTATCCGAAAATTAGAGAACGAAACCTGATGATTTTCTTTTATTATTTGTCACAATATCATGTGGAATTCTTTCGAGTATCTCGCCTATATAAACTGTATTGTTTATTACAGTGTTGTAGGGTATTCAACGGTCGGCCCGCTCGACTGTAGCCTTTGCTTACTTGTTTTTTTTAAGATTTACCATGCCTTTACAACCTGATTTGCTCCGCAAATTTTGAGAGCTATAAATGTTGAAAATTTTCAATGCATATTTCGCATTTCATGAGAGTTATTTTTACGCAAAGTTTTAAGCCGATGTGAGGAAGGTACCATATGGAGTGGTCCGATATTTTCCAACTTTACATCTTGTATTGATAGAAATATTGGGATGTGCGAAATTTGAAGACGCATTTAATAAGAGTTTACATTTTTAAAAATTTCGACAATTTGTGGGAAGGTACTTTATGGATTCGACAAAAATATTGGGATTTGCAAAGTTTGAACAAAATCGGATAATAATTTAGTGCCAACCATGCTTTCCAAAATACTCCAGACACAATTGTCCAACGGATAGGTATCCGGAGATTTAGGTGGCCATTGTGCTTTGGAAATGAATCGAGGAACCTCATTTTGTATTTATTCTTGTTTGGCGCGTGCTGAGTGCGATGGTGCTGAGTTCAGTTAGAATGTCCAAGACCTACGGTCAAAATGTTTGCGTGCCCAAGGCTTTAATACACCCTCGAGAATATTTTCGCGATAATATTCGGAATTTATTGTGA
The DNA here is from genome assembly GCF_030504385.1 of Musca domestica. Taxonomy (NCBI): domain Eukaryota; kingdom Metazoa; phylum Arthropoda; class Insecta; order Diptera; family Muscidae; genus Musca; species Musca domestica. The sequence continues at coordinate 4,235,362 of NW_026712283.1, read as the reverse complement.
TGCCACGGTCGATTAATACGAGCGGAGAGCGGCCATCGGCTGTTATGGCGGCCCACACCATCACCATGGCCGGCGCTTGAGTTCTTTTTTTCTGGTGGCCAACCGAAGGTACACATTTTCAGCTGACCTCATTGGCAAGTAAATTATTTTGTTTGTTTACAAACTGCTGGACAACGAATGTTTTCTCATCGGAGAAAACCAAATTCGGCAGTTCATCACTTTCGGCCAAGCGAAGCAACTCTTTAGGTCTTTTGAGTCTATTTTCTTTCAGTTGCGGTGTAAGTTCTTGCACTTTTTGGAATTTCAATGGTTTTACCCAGGGCTCATCTTTAGTTTATTATTTATTATATTTGCCGAAAGGAATATTGCGATATGTTCAGCTCACGAGCCATTTTTCGGCCACTGTGACGAGAGTTTCGCTTCTTTACTTTTCAAACCATTTCAGCTGATGTTGCTTTTTTCTTCCGTCCACTTCAATGACGTCGGGCTACGCTACCAGTATCGAGGAAACGAGCGATGGTACGAGACACAAAAGATTTATTCACATGAAAATGCTTGTGTTCTCTTACGATAGCCACTTGTGGTTTTGCAGCCAAATCTAAAGAAATCACACTATCACGCCTGAATTCCATCACGAATAACATTTTTTCCGGAAAATTCTCTCCAAAATGCTTTTGTACGTTTGTAAACAATGTAATGAGGTGTCACTGGAATAATTTTAACAGCTGTCGGAAGTCTGAATTAGGTTGAATTTTTTTCTTCTCACCCTGTATATGTTTTTTACAGATGGAAATCCTGCAAAAGATCTGATACAGAAGACCTGGCCTTATAAAAAAGGTTTTCTGAATATTCCCTTAAAGATGGAGGACCTTCACAAGGTTTTCTACAGTGAAAATAACTTCTATAGCTCTTGAATAAATGGGAAACCTTTTGAATATCTCCAATAGATGTAAGAATAAGTTCTGCAGGTCTTCTATAACAAAAAAATCTTTTATACATTTTTAAAAATTGAAGGCCTTTCCATCTTTTATGGTTCTTCGATTTATGAAAAGAATTTCAGAAGATTCTCTTCTATAGAAAGACTTCCAAAGTATTACCCTTTATAGAGCGCCTTAAAATGTCTTCCGTATTATTACGATGAAAGACTATGGGTAAAGATCGATCGATAAAAATGGTAGATCTTCTGTATGCCTCTTAAAGATAGAAAGCATCAAGTCCATTGTAGGGTTTGTAATAAATATAAGATGTTCTGGGTAAGTTCGAAGCCCTTCTATAATAAAATATTCTTTATACATTTTTAAAAAGTAAAGACCTCCAAAAGTTATTCTTTGTCTTCTTTTTTAGACACAGGCAACATTTAAACTGTCTTCCCTGAAGCAATATCGGTCCCCTCCTTCTGGCACCTCCTTCAGAAGGTCGAAATTTTCAAAAAAATCTATATTTTACTGCATAGAAAGAGAAATTATGATCCGATTTTGCTTCAACTTTGCAAGTCCAAATATTGGCATCACCTGACCTGACAGGGTCGATTCCATCCAGTCCATCTAATTTTGAATAATTATACCTCTTATAAAATGTAATGAAAGAGTCTGAATGTCTTCAAATTTCACGCATGACAATATCTTATATAATATATAATATCTTATATAATATATAATCCAAGGTCTGGTAGGAAGATATATCGGTCCACTCCTTCTGGTACCTCACCGACAAAGGCTTAGAATTTTTAATAACATTAAAAATGTGCAGTAAGCATCTATTTCCATCAAATTTTACACATCCCAATATTTTTACTAACCTAGGGTCTGGTGTGATGATGTTAGATATCGGTCCACCCCTTTCGGTATCTCCCCCACAAAAGGGTCACAGTTTTCAACATTTATTTCTTTTATAGTTTACGAAAAAAGTCAGCGATTTCTATAAAACTTGGTAACCTGAGATCAAATATGAATATAGAATTCATCGACTCACTCCTTCTGTTACCTCCCCACAACATTTTTACATTTTGATTAATTATTCGCATAAACTTGAAAATGGATTTTAGATGCTCATCCCAATATTTGTTTTCAGTATTAGATGAAGTGGACCGAACCACTTTATTTCGTACCTCACACACATTTCTTAATTTTTGAAAATGATTCCATTTCTCATGTAAAGGGGAATGATGTAGTCGATATAGTCTAGTACACTGATATCACATATAGGTCAGATACGAAATGGACACCATTGACCCACTCCTTTGGAACCTCCCCCATAAAGGGTCAAGAGTTTGGATACTCATAACACAAGTCAAAATATATTTATATAAACGAGGCATCGTTCGGCAAAACCGGCAGATACTTTTTAACTTGTTAAATACTAAAAGTCTCCAAAAGTTCTTCTGCAGACCTTCTGATATTCTTCAACACTTTAAAAGAGTTTTCGAAGTGTCTTCCATCTACAGTAAACCATCTGAAGTTGTACCCTTTATAAAAGTCTTTGAAAGGTCTTCAAAATTTTAAAGGTCTCTAAATATCCCTCCTTTTTAGACAATGGAAACCTTCGGAATGTCTTCCATTTACAGTAAATCATCCGAAGTTGTACCCTTTATAAAAGCCTTTAAAAGGTCTTCAAAATTTTAAAGGTCTTAAAATAGCCTTCCTTTTTAGACAATGAAGACCTTCGAAATGTCTTCCATTCCTTACATAATATTTGTCCTTTTTTCTTTCGTAAAATATCCTTGCGTTTTCCAGTTAATAACAAACATTAATAAATAGTTGCAAATACTCACACTATCACTGACAAAGGTGCCGCCAACACAATACACAAACAACTGGGCAAATGCTGCAATATTGTACGAAATATAGATAAATAGGCCCACCGAATTGGTATTCTGTAAAAGAAGAAAAAAAAGAGAAACGAAAACAACAAAAAATAAATTAAAAACACTGCACAAACGAAATGAGAAAAATTTGTTATTTCTGATAATGTTAACAATGTCCTTGCTAAACAAAAACTACACTCTTGTTTATTATCCTTCGAAAAAATTTTATTCTTTGCAGTGGTTCATGGTTTCCTTGGAAGTGATGGAGAACGTGGGGAAGGGCATAATTAATGCACCGAATTAAGTTAACTGCAAGGCCATTGGTTCTGGCCAAACAGTTTTGTCACCAATGTTAATTTTGGCTTTACACCACAATCCTTTCACAGGAGAAAGTAGATGGCGATGAATAGGAAAGGAAAGGACATTTAAATATTAAAATTATCTGGGTGGTTGGAGGACAGGTATTGTGTATAGATGCTATGGTCTTTCGAGTGATATAACAATAACACATTATGTTATTGCATAAATAACTATCGTCCTTCCTTAAAATATAGATGTTCGTTCAAGATGAAATAAAGTTTCGTTTTTTAGTAGTTTCCATAATTATAATTTGCTACATTAATATAAGTCTTGTTAGGTGTATGGGAATGTGTGAAGTGTAATATAATGGATATGGGACAATTCCAAGTTTTTCATTTACAATGGCGAATTTGGACATTTCAGATGCGAATTCAGAGATTTGAAATCGTTAAAATTATAAAAGTAAGCACAAGAAGAAGAGGTGAAAATATTTATAAAAGGGGATTCGAGTAGAGATGATGAGGATAATAAATAAATGTTTTTTTAAATTAATTTTTTTTTTTAACTCTACAGCAGTAGTGCGGTTATTTCCAAGGACCTTCTGACAAATATTTTTCTAACTTCTCCTTCTAACTATTACCTTGACTACTACCTAGACCTGATGACTATTTTCCAATGGAACTTCCGACCAAAACTCTTTAATCAAAAAAAAAAAAAAAAAAAAAAAAACAGGTGAACTGATGAGGATTGGTGGCTCTTTCCGAAACCTAAAACCACAAATACATAAACTTTGTTTTATAAAAAACAACAATAATGGGATTAAGGCAAACTATTTGGCAGCAAAAAAAAAAAAAACTAGTTAAAAAGCATCAGTCGGTTTTTTACGGACGGATGTATACCCTCAGCTATTGTCCTTTTATGCAAACATATTTTGGCATCCGTATTTATTATCCAATATGTTGAGCCATAATGGGGGAGTTTCTGAAGCAGTTGGGCAATATTGTCCAACTTCTCTCTGATATAAATATTTAAACGTGCCATATTTGGACCATAGCCTCACTTGATATGAGATATGTAATAATTTTTAGAAAATGTTGAAATGTGCGTGGGATGCCAAATATAGTGGATCGAAGTGTTCCACTTCATCTAATGCTAATAAAAATATTGGGACCTGCAAAATTTAAAGAAAAAAGTTAAAAATATATCTCGGTTTAGCCGACAGGTCAAAATTTCGACCTTTTGTGGGGAGGTACCAGAAGGAGTGGACCGATATATTCCATCTTAACACCAGATCTTGGATTTATAAAAATATTGGGATGTGTGATATTTTAAAAAAATCGGATGCTTTCATCACGTTTTATAAGAGTTTTAATTATTCCAAATTTTGACCCTTTGTGGGGGAGGTACTTGATGGAGTGAACCGATATAGTCCATTTTCGCCCCTGACTTAACACTGATGAACATATTAGGATTTGCAAAGTTGGAACAAAATCGGATTATCCTTTCTGTGCAATAAATATTTTCTGTGCAGAAAATATATTTTTGAAAATTTCGATCTTTTGTGGGGGAGGTACCAGAAGTAGTGGATCGATATATTCCATCTTAACACCAAATCTTGGGTTCACAAAAATTTTAGGATGTGTGAAATTTGAAGACAATCGGACTCTTACATCACATTTTATAAGGGCTGTAATTATTCAAAATGTTGAACGTTTGTGGCGGAGGTACTTCATGGAGTGGACCGATATAGTCCATTTTCGCTCCTGATCTATCACTGATGAAAATATTAGGATTCGCAAAGTTGGAGCAAAATCGGATTATTATTATTATCTTTCTGTGCAATAAATATTTTTTTTTTTTTAAATTTCGACCTTTTGTGGGGGAGTTACCAGAAGGAGTGGACCGATACATTCCATCTTAATACCAAATCTTGGGTTAACAAAAATATTAGGATGTGTGAAATTTGCAGAGCATCGGACTCTTACATCACGTTTTATAAGAGTTTTAATTATTCGAAATTGTCACCTTTGTGGGGGAGTACTTGATGGAGTGGACCGATATAGTTCATTTTCGCCCCTGACCTAGCGCTGATGAAAATATTAGGATTTGCAAAGTTAGAGCAAAATCGGATTATCCTTGTCTTTCTGTGCAAAAAATTATTCTCTTTGAAAATTTTGACATTTTGTGTGGAAGGTACCAGAAGGAGTGAACCGATATTGCCCATCTCAGAACTCGATCTAAGTTTGACAGTAATATTACGATATACCAACTTTGGATCAAATCGGATACTCCCTTCGGGAGTTATCGTTCGCACCAGCTAGACAGACAGACAGACGGACGGGCATCGCTAGATCGACTCCAAATGTCCTGAAACGGATTTGGTCCAAATAGACCTAGGGTTTAAAAACGTTATTTCAATGAAGAACGTTTTGGCCGTATCAAATGATATATACCCTCTGTAGCCATATGACTGAGGGTATAAATGGTATAAAATGAAATGAATGCGCAATACGATGTTTTATGGCCATCTTTCATGTCTAAAATTGGCATCTAGCTTTAAAATCTAGGACCCACAAACAAAAGTGACTGACAAAGCGTTATGGGCCTCATTTCCAAAACGTGGACCTACTTCTTTTATATGACAATAATCCGTCCAATAAGACCTCAAAATGCAGAATTCAAGGTGCATAAATAGTAGAACGAATTGAACATTTAGTAAGAAAAGGGTTTATATTCTTCCAGAAATTCTTCCTAAATTTTCAAGATACCTTAAATCATAATATGGGTCATAACCCCTCATATGATTTAAGCTATCTTGGCCACTTTTTTTCATTTTTTTGGCCCTTATTTGACATCTTTGTTTCCAAGGGCGTAGAAAACCTCTTTGCATACAATTTTCAATATTCGCAGTATGGTCCATCTTGGTCTTGGCCACTGGCTAAAAACTGGTATTTAGGCTACTCTGGGGTAGAGAACCATCTTACAGATAATTTTCCACATAGGAATTTATTTAAGTATAGTCCCCACATTATTATACCCCCAAGCCCACTTTTCCAATCAATGTGTGGTCAGAGAAGAAATTTTGTATTCTATTGAATTTGTAACCCCCAAGTATATTGGTTGCGAAGGTAGATTTGGGATGTATCTCTATGAAATATATTCCGAAATATCAAACTGGGACTCATTCAGTCGGAAATTGTTTCAGAAACATGAAACAAAATTAAGAATATTAGAAAGAAGCACTGGAATTATACTATGATGAAAATATGGAATCTATGGGGTCTCCAACGCACAATTTTTAGTGACAAAAAATTAATTCCATTCTTACGGTAAGGGAAATAAAAGAGCTACTACCTTTGAGTATTTTGAAATCATTCTGCACTCAATTATCACCACGCAGCACGGCATTCTAAACGTTGGAAATACAAATTCTAAATTACAGCTACTTTGAATGGAAAATGTTGCTAAGCTCTTTACAATACCAAAAATTGAGCTGAGTTTCCATATGGGGCTATAATAGATCATATAGATTTGTTACACTGGAATCATTACTTATAATAAAAATCGTCCCGCTCACATACGTCAGATCTGTGATTTATTATGCTTTAAACATATGCATTAAAAACTGAAAGTACGGGCCGGCAACGCGGACCGGGCCAGCTAGTCTTTAATATGTATGAATTACTGGCGTTTAGGTAAAATTTAGACTTTTGAAGTCTTCAGGGACCTATAGTAGAATTTTATGGCAAATAACTGACTGACTTGCTATGATCCCGTTTAAAGGGAGTTTTTAACCATATTTAAAAAAATATATATCAAAATGATCAATTTTCCGACTCGGTTGAGGTTAAAATTATCGACCAGAATATTTATCGTATTTTTATCTGTAATATTGCCGAGGACATTATATATCTAAAATGACCGGATTCCAAGAAATTTTAATCCTGAAATTTACAAAAGTGTTTAAAAGGGACGGGGTCTTGTCCCCTCTATTTAGGTTACTCTGCGATATAACCTCTAAAGACACCGATACACCTGTCTTCTACTTTAAGCCCTACATTCATAATCTTCTAGGTTCTTTTAGTAATTATAGAAAAACCCGAATTTTCCCGTACAGTGTAATTGATTTCAGTGGAAATTAATGTTTAATTATTTCAATTTTCTCATACCAATTATAATATTAATTAAACTCTCATTTTCCAAAAAATGAAAACATAATTTCTCCACAAATTTTCTAATGGAATTTTTCTTAAGAAAATCTCTTCATATTCCCTTGTTTACAACAACAACAAATTGCTCTTTGTTGTTGTTGTTGTTTTTACAAAACTTCTCAGCTTAATGCAATTTAATGTTAGTTTTATTGCAATTTCACTCTTTGTTCTTCTTCGGCAAAGAAATTATAGCTTATTTTTATCGCAGTTTTCAAAGCTTCTTAATAGCCCGTCGGCATGTTGGCTGGAGCGGATTCGATTGACGCAACAGAAGCAATCATTAAAAAAGTGTTTGGAAACGCGCTTAAGTAGGCGTCCTGGGCGCTCTCCCATCCCTCTCTCTCTCTCTCTCTCTCTCTCTCCCTCCCTCTCTCCCTCGCTCTTAGTCAATACATAAGAAATGGGATTAAAAAGTTAAAGTAATTTAAGTTGCGTGTTTTCATCATTCATCGTTTTAACTTTCAACGGCAGCAGCAACAGCAACAGTTTGAGGATTTTGGAGGAGGGGGAGGAGGACTGCAGCCAGAATGAAAACTTGCTGAAAATGCCATAATAAAGAAAACATAAAACAAGAGTAGAACACACGCAACAACAAGACGAAAAAAGAATGAAAAATAATTAGGGCAATCGTCGAAGACTTTGTGTTCGGTGGTACACTCTCTGGGCCAACTTTGGTTCGAAGTGCAACGAAGGGATAAGACAAACAGAAAAAAAACCTGTGGACAGGGGAAAAGTGCGAAAGAAAAACACTTTATGGCTAAATAAATAATGGTATGATGGCTTGGGGTTGTGTGTGTGTGTGCGGGTTTATCTCGAAGGCACCTAGCTTGCATGGGTTAGCTGGGAAAATAGTTGGAGAATAAAGTATGGAATTTATACACTCGAAGAAAAAATACAATTCACTGCACTACATTTTTGGGCTACAAAAAAGGATGAAGCCACCAAAAAAAAAAAAAAAAAAAAAAAATGGAGGCCACTAACAAGCTGTTAACTTGGGGTGTGTTTTGGCTTCAGAACCTTCAATAAATATTATTATACCCTCCACCACAGTATGGAGGATATATTAAGTCTGCCATTCCGTTTATTACACCTCGAAATATACATTTTACACCCCACAAACTATATATATTTTTGATCAGCATAAAATTCTATGTCGATTTAGCGATGTCCGTCCGTCTATTCGTCTGTGGAAATCACTCTAGCTTTCGAACGAAATGAAGTAGGTTGATATAATTTTACTCAAATGTGTATTATGTCTGCAGGACTTTTGGTATAGAAAATGGGCCATGTAGGTCCACGTTTTGGTATAGTCCCTATATAACGGTGCCTCCCGGTATTCGGAATTTTGATTATTTTAGCGACATTTTCACTAGAATTGTTTCAAATTTGATATTTGAAGTTCGTAAGTGATACTAAAACCTATGACAGAAAATTGCTCGTGCAGGTCCACGTCTTCGTATAGCCCCCAAATAATAGTACCTGCCGATATTCGGTACTTTGACGATTTTAGCGAGATTTTTCACCGGAATTGTTTCAAATTTGTTATTTGAAATTTGACAGAAAATTTGCTGTGCAGGTCCACTTCTTCGTATAGCCCCCATATAACCTCCCGATATTCGGTATTTTGATGATTTTAGCGACATTTGTCACTAGAATGGTTTCAAATTTGATATTTGAGGTTCGTAATGGATACTATAGCCTACGACAGAAAATTGTCTGGGCAGGTCTACGTCTTCGTATAGCCTTCTTATAACGGTACCTCCCGATATTCGGTATTTGATGATTTTAGCGACATTATTCACCGGAATTATTTCAAATTTGGTATTTGAAGTTCGTAATGGATACTACAGCCTATGACAGAAAATTGTCTGTACAGGTCCATGTCTTCGCATAGCTCCCATATAACCTTCAGATATTCTGTATTTTGATGATTTTAGCGACATTATTCACCGGAATTGTTTCAAATTTGGTATTTGAAGCTCGTAATGGATTCTACAGCCTAAAAAGAAAATTGTCTGGCGCAGGTCCACGTCTTCGTATAGGCTCCTTATAACGGCACCTCCCGATATTCGGTATTTTGATAATTTTAGCTACATTATACACCGATTTTTTCAAGTTTCGGATTTGAAGGAAGGGCTACTTCGACCTATAGACTCTAATATAACGGCTACATTCGGTATTTTTAAGATTTTAACGGAATTTTTAACTAAAAATTGCCAAAACTCGTTCCAAATGTTGGAGGATATTCAAAGTCCGGCCTGGCCGAACTTACAGCTTTTTTACTTGTTTTTAAATTATTATTTTTTTTTTAAATTATAAATTATTCACTGAGAGACCTACATCCGTTCTGTACTTTAATGCTTGGACCTGACAATATCGGATTACTGCAAATTTCTTTGTCTCTCCCAAAATGACCCCAAATAGACCCCAAACTGCAGTTGGAATAAGTCAACCGTTTTTCAAAGCTTTTCCGACACCGGAACCTATGAAGTGTCCTTGCAGCCTTTGCAGAATCAAGAAATCTCCTTTCATTGATTTAAAAAAAAAAAAAACTTGCAATTTCTATGCCATTGTTTAGCTGAGTCTATTGGCAACACATTTTTTTCTTGCCCTTAACTTACCAACATTAAATCCAAAAGACTGGAGCACACAACGATGGCTGCCGACATAAAATGCAACATTATGATAACGGTAAAACTTGCAGTAAAATCTGCACTCAAATCGATAATCGTATTATGACGTTCAACTATGGCATTCAATTTTTGGCGAATTCGATGATTTTGTTCGTCAGTAGCGTGTTCACCTTGGGAAGGGGAAGAAAGAGATAAAAAACAAACGGAAAGAGAAGAAGATATTACATCAGTGCAAAATTGGGTTACCATTGTTTTATGAAAGTGTACTGATTTGAAAGGACGAACGGGATATTGTTTTTTTAAAGAATATTTTTGAAAAGGACCAACAGAAGCGTGGATTTTTTAAAGAATATTTTTGAAAAGGACCAACAGAAGCGTGGTTTTTTTAAAGAATATTTTTTCAAGGACCAACAGAAGCGTGGATTTTTTAAAGAATATTTTTTCAAGGACCAACAGAAGCGTGGATTTTTTAAAGAATATTTTTTCAAGGACCAACAGAAGCGTGGATTTTTTAAATAATATTTTTGGAAAGGACCAACAGAAGCGTGGATTTTTTAAAGAATATTTTTGAAAAGGACCAACAGAAGCGTGGATTTTTTAAAGAATATTTTTTCAAGGACCAACAGAAGCGTGGATTTTTTAAAGAATATTTTTTCAAGGACCAACAGAAGCGTGGATTTTTTAAAGAATATTTTTGAAAAGGACCAACAGAAGCGTGGATTTTATTAAAGAATATTTTTGAAAAGGAACAACAGAAGCGTGGATTTTTTAAAGAATATTTTTGAAAAGGACCAACAGAAGCGTGGTTTTTTTAAAGAATATTTTTGAAAAGGACCAACAGAAGCGTGGATTTTTTAAAGAATATTTTTGAAAAGGACCAACAGAAGCGTGGATTTTTTAAAGAATATTTTTGAAAAGGACCAACAGAAGCGTGGATTTTTAAAGAATATTTTTGAAAAGGACCAACAGAAGCGTGGATTTTCTAAAGAATATTTTTTCAAAGACCAACAGAAGCGTGGATTTTTAAGAATATTTTTTGGAAAGGACTAACAGATGCGTTGATTTTTTAAAGAATATTTTTGAAAAGGACCAACAGATGCGTGGATTTTTTAAAGAATATTTTTGAAAAGGACCAACAGAAGCGTGGATTTTATTAAAGAATATTTTTGAAAAGGAACAACAGAAGCGCGGATTTTTTAAAGAATATTTTTGAAAAGGACCAACAGAAGCGTGGTTTTTTTAAAGAATATTTTTGAAAAGGACCAACAGAAGCGTGGATTTTTTAAAGAATATTTTGAAAAGGACCAACAGAAGCGTGGATTTTTTAAAGAATATTTTTGAAAAGGACCAACAGAAGCGTGGATTTTTTAAAGAATATTTTTGAAAAGGACCAACAGAAGCGTGGATTTTTTAAAGAATATTTTTTCAAGGACCAACAGAAGCGTGGATTTTTTAAAGAATATTTTTGAAAAGGACCAACAGAAGCGTGGATTTTTTAAAGAATATTTTTGAAAAGGACCAACAGAAGCGTGGTTTTTTTAAAGAATATTTTTAAAAGGACCAACAGAAGCGTGGATTTTTTAAGAATATTTTTGAAAAGGACCAACAGAAGCGTGGATTTTTTAAAGAATATTTTTGAAAAGGACCAACAGAAGCGTGGATTTTTTAAAGAATATTTTTTCAAGGACCAACAGAAGCGTGGATTTTTTAAAGAATATTTTTGAAAAGGACCAACAGAAGCGTGGATTTTATTAAAGAATATTTTTGAAAAGGAACAACAGAAGCGTGGATTTTTTAAAGAATATTTTTGAAAAGGACCAACAGAAGCGTGGTTTTTTTAAAGAATATTTTTGAAAAGGACCAACAGAAGCGTGGATTTTTTAAAGAATATTTTTGAAAAGGACCAACAGAAGCGTGGATTTTTTAAAGAATATTTTTGAAAAGGACCAACAGAAGCGTGGATTTTTTAAAGAATATTTTTGAAAAGGACCAACAGAAGCGTGGATTTTCTAAAGAATATTTTTTCAAAGACCAACAGAAGCGTGGATTTTTTAAGAATATTTTTTGGAAAGGACTAACAGATGCGTGGATTTTTTAAAGAATATTTTTGAAAAGGACCAACAGAAGCGTGGATTTTTTAAAGAATATTTTTGAAAAGGACCAACAGAAGCGTGGATTTTATTAAAGAATATTTTTGAAAAGGAACAACAGAAGCGCGGATTTTTTAAAGAATATTTTTGAAAAGGACCAACAGAAGCGTGGTTTTTTAAAGAATATTTTTGAAAAGGACCAACAGAAGCGTGGATTTTTTAAAGAATATTTTTGAAAAGGACCAACAGAAGCGTGGATTTTTTAAAGAATATTTTTGAAAAGGACCAACAGAAGCGTGGTTTTTTTAAAGAATATTTTTGAAAAGGACCAACAGAAGCGTGGATTTTTTAAAGAATATTTTTGAAAAGGACCAACAGAAGCGTGGATTTTTTAAAGAATATTTTTGAAAAGGACCAACAGAAGCGTGGATTTTTTAAAGAATATTTTTTAAAAGGGCCAACAGAAGCGTGGATTTTTTAAAGAATATTTTTGAAAAGGACCAACAGAAGCATGGATTTTTTAAAGAATATTTTTGAAAAGGACCAACAGAAGCATGGATTTTTTAAAGAATATTTTTGAAAAGGACCGACAGAAGCGAGGATTTTTTAAAGAATATTTTTGAAAAGGACCAACAGAAGCATGGATTTTTTAAAGAATATTTTTGAAAAGGACCAACAGAAGCATGGATTTTTTAAAGAATATTTTTGAAAAGGAAGAAGAAGAAGCGTGGATTTTTTAAAGAATATTTTTGAAAAGGAAGAAGAAGAAGCGTGGATTTTTTAAAGAATATTTTTGAAAAGGAAGAAGAAGAAGCGTGGATTTTTTAAAGAATATTTTTGAAAAGGAAGAAGAAGAAGCGTGGATTTTTTAAAGAATATTTTTGAAAAGGAAGAAGAAGAAGCGTGGATTTTTTAAAGAATATTTTTGAAAAGGAAGAAGAAGAAGCGTGGATTTTTTAAAGAATATTTTTTCAACGACCAACTGAAACATGGATTGTTTAAAGAATATTTTTTCAACGACCAACAGAAGCGTGGATTTTTTAAAGAATATTTTTTCAACGACCAACTGAAACGTGGATTTTTTAAAGAATATTTTTTCAACGACCAACTGAAACGTGGACTTTTTAAAGAATATTTTTTCAACGACCAACTGAAACGTGGATTGTTTAAAGAATATTTTTTCAACGACCAACTGAAACGTGGATTTTTAAAAGAATATTTTTTCAACGACCAACAGAAGCGTGGATTTTTTGAAGAATATTTTTTCAACGACCAACAGAAGCGTGGATTTTTTGAAGAATATTTTTGAAAAGGACCAACAGAAGCGCGGACTTTTTAAAGGATGTTTTTTCAATGACCAAGAGAAACGTTGATTTTTTAAAGAATATTTTTTCAAGGACCAAGAGAAACGTGGATTTTTTAAAGAATATTTTTTCAAGGGACCAACAGAAACGTGGATTTTTTAAAGAATATTTTTTCAAGGGACCAACAGAAACGTGGATTTTTTAAAGAATATTTTTTTTAAAGATCTAGAAAACGAGGATTTTTTAAAGAATATTTTTTTAAGAATTTAGAGAACGTGGATTTTTTAAAGAATATTTTTTTAAGAATTTAGAGAACGTGGATTTTTTAAAGAATATTTTTTGAAGGATCTAAAGAACGTGTTTTTTTTAAAAAATATTTTTTTCAAGGAGCGACAGAAGCGTGGATTTTTTAAAGAATACTTTTTGAAGGATCTAGAGAACGTGGATTTTTTAAAGAATATTTTTTGAAGGATCTAGAGAACGTGGATTTTTTAAAGAATATTTTTTGAAGGATCTAGAGAACGTGGATTTTTTAAAGAATATTTTTGAAGGATCTAGAGAACGTGGATTTTTTAAAGAATATTTTTGAAGGATCTAGAGAACGTGGATTTTTTAAAGAATATTTTTTGATGTTCTAGAGAACGTGGATTTTTTAAAGAATATTTTTTGATGTTCTAGAGAACGTGGATTTTTTAAAGAATATTTTTTGAATATTCTTTTGAAGAATATTTTAAAGAATATTTTTTGATGTTCTAGAGAACGTGGATTTTTTAAAGAATATTTTTTTATGGATCTAGAGAAAGTGGATTTTTTAAAGAACATTTTTTTAAGGATCTTGAGAACGTGGATTTTTTAAAGAATATTTTTTTATGGATCTAGAGAAAGTGGATTTTTTAAAGAACATTTTTTTAAGGATCTTGAGAACGTGGATTTTTTAAAGAATATTTTTTGATGTTCTAGAGAACGTGGATTTTTTAAAGAATATTTTTTGATGTTCTAGAGAACGTGGATTTTTTAAAGAATATTTTTTGATGGATCTAGAGAACGTGGATTTTTTAAAGAACATTTTTTTAAGGATCTAGAGAACGTGGATTTTTTAAAGAATATGTTGTAAATGTCAAAATAATACTTTATACATTTCTACTGTATGTGATTGTTTTATATTATAACATAGTAATCCTAGATTTTCTGTATGTTCAAGAAAATATTTTCATACATTTTATTGTCAGTCTCTTAATAAATTTTCATTCATCTACACATAAAAAGTTGGCGTTTACAATTGTATTCCTCGGAGTCATCAATTTACAATAGGTTATGGGCCCAGCACGCTTCCACTGCGCTGTATCAAAGGAATATTGAAAGGAATAAAATAATCTTGCAAAAATGAGTTATACAAATGTAAAAATTGAGCCGCTTGGTAAAGAGAATTTTGATACGTGGAAGATTCAGGTGGAGGCATTGTTAGTCAAGAATAATGCATGGAAATATGTGAATGGAAGTTTCCCAAAGCCGAGTTCGCCTCCGAACGAAGTTAACGAATGGATTATAGAAGATGGTAAAGCCAAATCTGATTTGATTTTGACAATTTTCCCTGCGGAACTGAAACAAATTAAGAATTGCAATACCTCAAAGGAAGTGTGGGACAAACTGCATAGCATATACCAGTCAAAAGGTCCTGCTCGGAAAGCGATGCTTCTCAAATCCTTGATTCTATTAAAAATGAAAAATGGGGAGGATATCAGAGACCATATAAGGAAGTTTTTTGACATTGTCGATAAAATAAATGAAATGGATCTAGAAATAATAGACGATTTGCTTACAATATTGCTATTGTACAGCATTCCAGAAGAATATGAATCATTCAGAATTGCCATAGAAACACAGGAGAAGCTGCCTGATCCGGAAACATTGAAAGTGAAATTGCTAGAAGAATATGAAGCTAGAAAAAGGAATGAAAGTGGTGAGTCTACAGATGCAATGTTTGTGAAAAAGTCTGCAAGGAATTTTAATAGAAAGGAGACTAGGAATACAAATGGATCAAATTTTAAACCAAAATGTTTTTCGTGTGGACGGATTGGTCACATGGCGAGAGACTGCAGAATCAAAAATGAAAATAAGAATGCAGATATTAACCGAAAGAAACAGGAATTTACAAGAAATGCGGAAATTTCGATGAGGACTAATGTAGAGAAAGAGCAATGGTGTTTAGATTTAGGTGCCTCATCGCACATGTGTGCAAATAAAGGAAAATTTTACAGCATCGGAGATTCCGATACAGACGTTTTGCATTTGGCAAACAATAATTCAACAAGAATAGAAGGAGCTGGAATTGTGAAATTAAAATCAAAAAGTGGTTGTATCGCAAGACTAGAGAATACTTTGTATGTGCCGGATCTACGGTCAAATTTGTTGTCTGTTGCAAAAATGACGGATAGAGGTTTTCAAGTGACTTTCTTCAAGGATAAGGCTGTAGTAGTAAATCCAAAAACGAAGGAAACCTTGTTAACAGCGGTAAGGAACCAAAACTTATATTATGTTGAGGAGAGGCTTGAAGAAAATTGCAGATCAGTTCAATGGACATGCTTAAAGGAATGGCATGAACGTTTTGGCCATCTTAATGAAAACGATTTGAAAGATATTATTCGGAATAAGAAAGTAACTGGTGTAAATTTCAATACTAATGTGAAATTACAGGTATGTGAGACTTGCATTAAGGGGAAGCATGCCCAAGCCCCATATAACAGATCAACAACAAACTCGTCAGAATTATTGGAGCTAATACATACCGATGTATGTGGCCCAATGAGGGTAAGTTCTCTTGGAGGAAGTCGTTATTTTTTGACGTGCATTGACGACAAGTCTAGATGGTGCGAAATATATTTTTTGAAGAAGAAGTCCGAAGTGTTGGAAATGTTCAAGGAATACCAGAAAATGGTTGAAAAACGAACAGGGCGAAAGATAAAGGCATTAAGATCGGACAACGGGACAGAATATACCAATAATGAATTCAAGAATTATTTGAAGAAGGAAGGTATAAAACATGAATTTACGGTTGAGTATACTCCGCAGCAAAATGGGGTAGCTGAGCGAAAGAATCGAACATTAGTCGAGATGGCCCGCTGTATGATGATTCAATCTGGTTTAGCTCCTAGTTTCTGGGCAGAAGCTGTGTGTACTGCGAATCATATACGAAATAGATGTCCTTCAAGAAGCCTAGGTGGAGAAGTTCCATTTAAATTGTGGACGAACCGGAAGCCTGTGGTGAGTTATTTTCAAAAATTTGGCCAAACAGCTTATATGTTAGAAAAATCAAAGCGACACGGAAAATTTGAAGCCAAATCAAAGAAATGTGTATTTATTGGTTACTCTGTAAAGTCGAAGGCATACAGATTATGGGATCCTCAATGTCGGAAGGTATTGTGTTCACGAGATGTGAAGTTTACAAATTTGTACGAATCTGAAAACAATTACTGTGATTTTATTGACGATGAGTTGAAACAAGGAGACGATATTCTGATACTTCCGCAAGAATCTCGTTTTGAAGACAAAGCTGAAGAAAAGGTGATTAGTGAAGAAGAAGAGTCACAAGATGAAGTGAATAACGATAGAAATAAACAAGAAAAAGTAGCTGAAGGTGATGACGCAATGGAGGAGTTTCATACGCCAATAGCCACGAAACGAGGACCTGGACGTCCGAAGAAATTTCTTACAGGAAATAGGGGAAGACCAAGAAAAATTTTTCACGAATTTCAAGGAGATGAAACGCCGGAAATAAATATGGCTTATTTGATAAACGAAAATGATCCAATGACAGTAAACGAAGCTATTCAAAGTTATGAATCTGAAGAGTGGAAAAATGCTATGAGAAATGAATATGAAGCACTGCTGAAGAATGGTACATGGAAAGTAGTTGACCGCCCAAAGGGTAAGAAAATCATTGATGCAAAATGGATACTAAGAAAGAAACAAGGATCAAATGGAGTCGTTGATCGCTACAAAGCGCGTCTCGTAGCAAGAGGTTTTACACAAACACCCGGTGTGGATTTTAATGAAACTTTTGCTCCAGTTGCCAGAATGTCGTCTATTCGCTTAGTGATGGCAATTGCTGCTGAATTAAAACTTGATGTTTTCCAATTAGATTTCGTAAAATACCAGACGATTTAAAGCATATATTGGAAGAATCAGAAATGAAAACATATAGAGGTGAGAAAGTGTTTCTGTTGAACAAGGCTATATATGGCCTGAAGCAATCTGGCCGGCAGTGGTATAAGAAGTTAGATGAAAAACTGAAGCAGTTAAAACTAAAGCCCTTGGATTCAGATCCCTGCATATATTTGTCAAAGGATGGAAAAAATATCACGCTTGTAGCAATTTATGTTGACGATTTAATAGTGGCTACAAATGACAAGAGTAAATGTCATGAATTGAAAACAGAATTGGCGAAATCATTTGAGATAAAAGACTTAGGTCGTTTAAATTTATGTCTTGGAATAGAATTTCAACAAGATCCAGATTCAAAAGAAATAACGATGTCTCAGCAAAAGTACGTGCAGACCATTCTTAAGCGGTTTAAAATGAGCGATTGCAAACCTGTAAGTACCCCATTAAATTGCAGTATTAAACTATCCTTGAACATGAGCCCAAAAACGGAAGAAGAGAAAGCAGAGTTGCAAAACCTACCGTACCAAAATCTTGTAGGTTCTCTAATGTATCTTGCAACATCAACTAGACCAGATATCGCCCATGCAGTTAGCGTTCTTAGCCAATATAATACTAACTATGGGAAACAACATTGGATTGCTGGAAAAAGAGTTCTACGCTACCTAAAGGGAACTGAAAACTATGCGTTGAAATTCAAAAGAGCGAATGAATCGCTAGTAGGATACGCAGACGCAGACTGGGGGTCAAATGTAGACGATCGGAGATCATATACTGGTTATGCATTCAAATTAGCAAATGCAGTAATAAGTTGGGATTCACGCAAACAAAGAACTGTAGCGATGTCAAGCACCGAGGCGGAATATATGTCTCTCTCAGATTGTACAAAAGAAGCAATTCATATTCGAAGATTTTTGGCTGAAATATTTGGTGAACAACAAACAACAACAATTTTCAATGACAATCAAGGTGCCGGAATGTTAAGCAAAAATCCTGTATTTCACAACAGAACTAAACACATGGACGTCAGACATCATTTTGTTAGGCAGAATGTTATAGAGAACGTTATTGAAGTCAAATATTTACCTACTGAAGAGATGCCTGCGGATGTTTTGACGAAATGTTTAGCTAAACCAAATCACGAAAAATGTATTAATAAATTAGGATTAGTTAATATTGATATTTAAATGTATTAAGTATTTTTTGAGGGGAAGTGTTGTAAATGTCAAAATAATACTTTATACATTTCTACTGTATGTGATTGTTTTATATTATAACATAGTAATCCTAGATTTTCTGTATGTTCAAGAAAATATTTTCATACATTTTATTGTCAGTCTCTTAATAAATTTTCATTCATCTACACATAAAAAGTTGGCGTTTACAATTGTATTCCTCGGAGTCATCAATTTACAATAGAATATTTTTTGATGTTCTAGAGAACGTGGATTTTTTAAAGAATATTTTTTGATGTTCTAGAGAATGTGGATTTTTTAAAGAATATTTTTTGATGGATCTCGAGAGTGTGGATTTTTTAAAGAATATTTTTTGATGTTCTAGAGAACGTGGATTTTTTAAAGAATATTTTTTGATGGATCTCGAGAGCGTGGATTTTTTAAAGAATATTTTTTGATGTTCTAGAGAACGTGGATTTTTTAAAGAATATTTTTTGATGGATCTCGAGAGCGTGGATTTTTTAAAGAAAATTTTTTTAAGGATCTTGAGAACGTGGATTTTTTAAAGAATATTTTTTAAAAGGACCAACAGAAGCGTGGATTTTTTAAAGAATATTTTTTGATGGATCTCGAGAGCGTGGATTTTTTAAAGAAAAATTTTTTAAGGATCTTGAGAACGTGGATTTTTTAAAGAATATTTTTTAAAAGGACCAACAGAAGCGTGGATTTTTTAAAGAATATTTTTTCAACGACCAACAGAAGCGAGGATTTTTTAAAGAATATTTTTTAAAAGGACCAACAGAAGCGTGGATTTTTTAAAGAATATTTTTTCAACGACCAACAGAAGCGAGGATTTTTTAAAGAATATTTTTGAAAAGGACCAACAGAAGCATAGATTTTTTAAAGAATATTTTTGAAAAGGACCAACAGAAGCGTGGATTTTTTAAAGAATATTTTTGAAAAGGACCAACAGAAGCGTGGATTTTTTTGAAGGATCTAGAGAACGTGGATTTTTTAAAGAATACTTTTTGAAGGATCTAGAGAACGTGGATTTTTTAAAGAATATTTTTTGAAGGATCTAAAGAACGTGGATTTTTTAAAAAAATATTTTTTGAAGGATCTAGAGAACGTGGATTTTTTAAAGAATATTTTTTGAAGGATCTAGAGAACGTAGATTTTTTAAAGAATATTTTTTGAAGGATCTAGAGAACGTGGACTTTTAAAGAATATTTTTCGAAGGATCTAGAGAACGTGGATTTTTTAAAGAATATTTTTGAAGGATCTAGAGAACGTGGATTTTTTAAAGAATA
This sequence comes from Musca domestica, assembly GCF_030504385.1. Taxonomy (NCBI): domain Eukaryota; kingdom Metazoa; phylum Arthropoda; class Insecta; order Diptera; family Muscidae; genus Musca; species Musca domestica. The sequence goes on along the minus strand of NW_026712283.1, from coordinate 4,215,378 downwards.
TTTTTTGATGTTCTAGAGAACGTGGATTTTTTAAAGAATATTTTTTGATGGATCTAGAGAACGTGGATTTTTTAAAGAACATTTTTTTAAGGATCTTGAGAACGTGGATTTTTTAAAGAATATTTTTCGAAGGATCTTGAGAACGTGGATTTTTTAAAGAATATTTTTCGAAGGATCTTGAGAACGTGGATTTTTTAAAAAATATTTTTCGAAGGATCTTGAGAACGTGGATTTTTTAAAAAATATTTTTCGAAGGATCTTGAGAACGTGGATTTTTAAAAAAATATTTTTCGAAGGATCTTGGGAACGTGGATTTTTTAAAAAATATTTTTCGAAGGATCTTGAGAACGTGGATTTTTTAAAAAATATTTTTCGAAGGATCTTGAGAACGTGGATTTTTTAAAGAATATTTTTCCAAGGACCAGCAGCCTGTACCTCTCTGCCTCTCTGCCTGTACCTCTTCATTGAAATTTTAGCCCACTTTTCAATATAATAGTTTGAAATTTTTAATTAAATGTTGGTAATATCAGATATAACTATAGCTCTCGAATACTGAAATTTTGGCACCTATAAACAATTTCTTAAAATTATTTCTTATCAAACAATAGAGGGTATCGAAAGTTCGGCCCGGCCAAAATTAATTACTTATTTTTTAATTCCTTTAGAATAATAATTATACTTACAATCTTTCAATTCATCAAATATACTGCCAATATCCTGTTGTATAATTTTGAAAATTGAACATATGAAGACGGTGGTACACACATAATACCCGTCGACAATGCTGAATGAAAATACAGTCATTACACCGGATGCAGTCAGGATTAAAAACATACCAGGAAAGTATGGAAATCTGGTTGTGAATTCCGGTACACTGAAAAATATGCGTGTGAAGAGAAAATTGAACGATGAGTAAGTTATTTAAAAAATATTTTTGTTCCGATTATTTGTCTTACTTACAGTGACTTAAAAGGAAATTCCAGTTTCCTTTCCTCCTCTTGAAAGTGATAAATGATATTTGTAATTATTGCCCTTAAATTGTAGAAAACGTTCGTTGATGAACCTCCCGAAACAATGATGAAGGTGCAAATGTTGCCAAACGAAGAAAATCCCTGGACCATTTTCATTTTCTTCGAATCATGTTGTTCTGTAAAAAAAACCCAATGAAAAACAAAGTAAAATAAAAATATTTAATCAAAATTGTAAATTTCTTCCAATTTGCTCCCTACTCACCTCTCATAATGAGAGTCCTCAGACGCTGCATAATATCATAAAATTTCTTACGGTTGATAAAAATGATGGTTGCCTTAAAGAATGAGATAATTTTCGTCACAGCCGGACAAAAGGCATCCAGGGCATCAACCAGATCGTTTAGATGTGTAAACCCGTAGGATAATTCTCCCACTCCACCAAATAATGTTACAACGGTGCTGAATATCACAAATAGTGTATTTCTCCATCTATACTCGGGATCAGGCCAAACACCACAGAGACGACCACATGCCCGAGGCACCAACATGAAACTTTTCGCTATCGGCATTGAGGCTTTGAGAAAATCGAACATTGTGGACTGAAAAAATTAATATCTATTAATATTGCTCTCGATGGTTTTGTACGCTGTCTTAGAATGTTGGGTACTTTGGTTCACGAAAAACTTTCATTTGAGAATCATATCGATTCAGTTCAGAGGAGAATTTTTGCAATTATTCGTAGACTACAGGGTGAGATAAAAACAATGCAACCAACTTCAGACTGCTGTCATTTCTAAACCACTCGGCCGACAGCTGTTAAAATTATTCCAGTGACAGCTCATTATATTGTTTACAAATATACAAAAGCATTTTGGTGAGAATTATCCAGAAAAAAAGTTATTCGTGATGGAATTCAAGCGGGATAGTGTGATTTCCTTATATTTGGCTGGAAAACCACAAGTGGCTATAGTTAGACAACTCCAACATTTAAATGTGAATAAATCTTTTGTGTCTCGTAGCATCGCTCGCTACCGTGATACTGGTAGCGTAGCCCAAAGTCAAGGAATTGGACAGAAGAAAACAGCAACATCAGCAGAAATGGTTCGAAAAATAAAAAAAGCGACTTGATCGAAACCCGTGTCGCAGTGGCCGAAAAATGGCTTGTGAGCTGAACACATCGTAATATTTCATTTGGCAAATATTGAAAAATGAGCTCAGGGTAAAGCCATTGAAAATTCGAAAAAGTGCAAGAACTTACACCGCAATATGAAGAAAATAGACTCAAAAGAGCTCTAAAGAGTTGCTTCGCTTGGCCGAGAGTGATGAACTGCCGAATTTGGTTTTCTCCGATGAGAAAACATTTGTTGTCCAGCAGTTTGTACACAAACAAAATGATCGCGTTTACTTGCCAAAGAGGTCAGCTGAAAATTAGCACCGCCGGTTGGCCATCAGAACTTAAGCGCCGGCCATGATGATGGTGTTGGCCGCCATAACAGCCGATGGTCGCCCTCAACTCGTATTAATCGAAATCAAAATAATTGCCGAATATTATTACGAAAATATTCAGGAGGGTGTAAATAAAACCTTGGGCACGCAAACATTTTGGCCGCGGACCTTGGACATTCCCACTGGACTCAGTACTTTCGCACTCAGCATGAACAACCCAAGAATGGATATAAAATGAGGTTCCTCGCTTCATTTTCAGCGCACAGTGGCCTTCAAAATCTCCGGATACTAAGCCGTTGGATTATTGTGTCTGGAGTATTTTTGAAAGCAAAGTTGGCACTAAAAAATACCAAAGTGTGGACCACCTCAAGCAAGCGCTTCGCCCGGAATGGACCAAAATACCGGAGAGCAACACTCGGGCCGCGTGTGACAGTTTCATTGGCCGTGTGAAGGTCATAATTCGTACAAAATGCGACTAATTCGAACAAATCTAAACTTATTTTTAAATATGACGCTAAAAATTATGACGTTTGACTTTGTTGCAGTTATTTTATCTCACCCTGTATATATCTCCTCAGTATCCAAACTGGTTTACTTTCACCTCTCTAACCTCTAACATTTGTTAAATTTCCCATCTACCAGTCTATAATGCAATTTGTGTTTGGTCTACTTCGTCCCCTGAAAAGGTTTCCATTCTGGACTTCGACCTCCTCTGACGCCATTAAAAATAATAAATAATGTTTTGTAGGAGAGTTTTTCATAAACTCACATGAAGTACGATTTTTGCTCTAAAATTTTTTTATAACCTCAGATATGTGGCTAGAGAGGGTAAATATTATTTAAGGCGGTCAAAACGTGCCTCATCAAAATAACGGTTTTAGACCCTAGGTCTCTTTGGACCAAATCTGTTTCAGCGCGTTTTATGGGCGTTTTTCTTTTCAAAATTTTGACCCTTTGTGCAGAGGAGGTAGCAGAAGGAATTGTTCGATCTCTACCATCTGTATAACAGATCTTGTATCGATGGAAATATTGAGTTGAACCAAGTCTGAATGTAATGAGAAATTCATTTCGAAAATTTCGACAATTTTGATCATTTGTGGGAGAGGTGCCAATAGGAGTGGACCGACATATCCCATCTTCACAGCAGATCTTGTGTTAGTAGAAATATTGGAATGTGTGAAATACGAAGAGAACTGGATGCTTATTTCGGATTTTATGATCGTTTTGGTTAATCAAAACTTTGACCATTTGTGGGAGAGATACCAGAGGAAATTGTCCAATCTCTTCCATATTTATAACAAATCTTGTGTGGATGGAAATATTGAGATGTGCCTAGTTTGAATGGAAACGGGTGTTAATATGGCTTTTTATGAGCTTCATGGATAATCAAAATTTTGACCCTTTGTGGGGGAGGTGCCATAGGGAGTGGAGCGATATATTTCATCTTCGATCCAGATCTAGTGTTAGTAGAAATAATGAGATGTGTTTAACATAAAGAGAACCGGATGCTTATTTCGGATTTTATAATCGTTTTAGTTTTTATACCCTCCACCATAGCATAACATTTTATGTCGATTTAACGTTGTCCGCCTGTACGTCTGTCCGCCTGTGGGAATATCTCTAGCTTCCGAACGAAATGAAGTAGGGTCATAAAATTTTACTTAGATATTATGTCTGAAGGACTTTTGGTATTGAGAATGAGCCATGTAGGCCCACGTTTTGGTATAGCCCAAATATAACTTATTTTCGGTATTTATTTATTTTATTTTTTTTTTTGATTTAAGCGACAGTATTCACCGGAATGGTTTCAAATTTGGTATTTGAAGTTTGTAATGGATACTACAGCCTATGACAGAAGATTGTCTGTGCAGGTTGACGTCTTCGTATAACCCTCATGGTAACTCCTGATATTCGGTATTTTGGTGATTTTTGCTACATTATTTACCGGAATTGTTTAAAATTTTTTATTTGTAGGTCGTAATAGATACTATGACAGAAATTGACAGAAAATTGTCTGTGCAGGTCCACGTTTTGGTATAACCTCCATGGTAACTCCCTATATTCTGTATTTTGATGATTTTAGCTACATTATTTACTGGAATTTTTTTCAAAATTGGTATTTGAAGTTCGTAATGGATACCACAGCCTATGACAGAAAATTGTTTGTGCAGGTCCACGCCTTCGTGTAGTCCCCATATAATCCTACCCTTCGGATATTCGGTATTTTGATGATTTTAGCGACATTATTCACCGGCATTGTTTCGAATTTGGTATTAGAAGTTCGTAGTGGAAACTACAGCCTATGACAAAAAATTGTCTCTCGGTTCACGCCTTCGTATAGCACCTATATAGCGATACCTCCCCATATTTCGTATTTTGATGATTTTAGCGACATTATTCACCGAAATTGTTTTAAATTTGGTTTTTGAAGTTCGTAATGGATACTACAGCCTATGACAGAAAATTGGCTGTGCAGGTCCACGTCTTCGTATAGCCCTCATATAACGATACGTCCTGACTTTCGGTATTGTGATGATTTAAGCGACATTATTCACCAAAAATATTTCAAATTTTGTATTTTAAGTTCTTAAGGGATATTACAGCCTATGACAGAAAATTGTTTGTGCAGGTCCACGCCTTCGTCCCCATATAATGGTACCTCCCGATATTCGGTATTTTGATGATTTTAGCTATATTATTCACCGATTTTTTCAAGTTTTGCATTTCAATATTGTAATGGCTTATCACAAAAGTTGCCTATGCTGGTCCACGTCGTCGCATAGACTCTAATATAACGACAATATTCTGTATTTTTAAGATTTGAACAGATTTTTTAAGGATTTTTTTTTTTTTTTGAAAATTGGAGAATTCGTTTCAAAATTAAAAGTTCGGCCCGGCGAACATTTTTACATGTTGATTCTAAATTTCGTTCTTCTCATTTTATTTTTTAAGCTCTCATAATTTTGAGTTTTTGATTAAAATGTTTTTTTCTCTAATATCTTACCAATGTAAATTAAATTTAATTAAATAGTCCTTCGAGATGAAAATTCTGCTTAGCTACTTAAGATAATATTCTGTCCACTGCAACTATTACAATTATACTTGTGACTTTTATAGTGGCTCCTTTACATGGAAAGTTCAGTCAACTGTTGTTGTTGTAAGTATTGCTGGTGTGGTTGTTGAAAGAGAAAAAAAAATGTCATCTGCCTAAGCAAGGCCCAACAAATTAACCCACCAACTTCAGGGCCAACAAACTCAATATGCCATAAAAATATGAAATATTTTTTAAAAAAAATAAAATGTTGTATAGGAAGGACTTACATTTGCCAGTAATTGTTGTAAACAAATTTCCTTTATCTTGGTGGGCCCAACATGGGTTAAAATAGTGCCTTGACAGCTTTTCTTTAATCTTTGGCCCCCCAAAGCATTCTCCAATAAAAATAAAATTCATTAATGTTTTAAATGGGTGTTACTTGATAACATTCTAATTATTACTCAAACGAAACTAAATGGCCAATGCGAGGGATGAGAAGGCGGTAGCGCAGGATGGGAAATGGGGAGAGCCTCCTCTGACTGGAAGAAACATTTATGCCGAACTTTCTGTTTTTTTTTTTAATTGTTTACGAAGTTCTTTAATGACCACGTTAAGGCTTATGTATTAACTGGATAATGGTGGAAACTGCTTCCAATGTTGTTGTTTTTACTATTGCTGTTCCTGATGTTGTTGTTGCTGTTGGGTGGCATAAATAAATGTGTTGTTATGACCCATTTGAAATTGTTTTCATTTGTTGGAGAAACTTTCAGTTTTTATATAGTTTTCTTTTTTGTTGTTGCTGTTTTCGTTTTGTTTGCGAGAATAGTTTGAGAGGCCATTCTCTCAGTTTTCCCAACACACACAAACTATGCCAACTACGCCAACAACTTGTTTTGTGTTTGGAGATTTGAGTGGCGCTGCCTGCCATTAATTAAAATGTTTTAATTTTGTTTATTAAACAAAACAGTTATAAACTGCGATGTTTTTGTTGGCAGTGGTTGTTGTTGTTGGTTTGTTAAAAGTAAGTTTCAATTCAATTAATAAATATATGTTTGTGTATAGAAATGTTACACTCGAAGATGAACATTTATTCAAGCACCAATAAAAAAAGGGGATTTTTTAAATAATATTTTTTTAAGGACAAACAGAAGCGTGGATTTTTTAAAGAATATTTTTGAAAAGGACCAACAGAAGCGTGGATTTTTTAAAGAATATTTTTGAAAAGGACCAACAAAAGCGTGTATTTTTTAAAGAATATTTTTGAAAAGGAACAACAGATAAACGTGGAATTTTTTAAGAATATTTTTGAAAAGGAACAACAGAAAAACGTGGAATTTTTTACGAATATTTTTTCAAGGACCAACAAATAAACGTGAATTTTGTTAAAGAATATTTTTTCTAGGAACAACAGATATTTTTTCAAGGACAAACAGATAAACGTGGATTTTTTAAAGAATATTTTTTTCAAGGACCAACAGATAAACGTGGACTTTTTAAAGAATATTTTTTTCAAGGACCAACAGATAAACGTGGACTTTTTAAAGAATATTTTTTTCAAGGACCAACAAACTTTTTAAAGAATATTTTTGAAAAGGACCAACAGAAAAACGTGGACTTTTTAAAGAATATTTTTGAAAAGGACGGACCAACAGAAGCCTGGATTTTTTAAAGAAAAAATATTTTTGAAAAGGACCGACAGAAGCGTGGATTTTTTAAAGAAAGAATATTTTTGAAAAGGACGGACCAACAGAAGCGTGGATTTTTTAAAGAAAAAATATTTTTGAAAAGGACCAACAGAAGCGTTGATTTTTTAAAGAAAAAAATATTTTTGAAAAGGACCAACAGAAGCGTTGATTTTTTAAAGAAAAAATATTTTTGAAAAGGACCAACAGAAGCGTGGATTTTTTAAAGAAAAAATAGTTTTGAAAAGGACCAACAGAAGCGTGGATTTTTTAAAGAAAAAATAGTTTTGAAAAGGACCAACAGAAGCGTGGATTTTTTAAAGAAAAAATATTTTTGAAAAGGGCCAACAGAAGCGTGGATTTTTTAAAGAATATTTTTGAAAAGGACCAACAGAAGCGTGAATTTTTAAAGAATATTTTTGAAAAAAACCAACAGAAGCGTGAATTTTTAAAGAATATTTTTGAAAAAAACCAACAGAAGCATGGATTTTTTAAGAATATTTTTGAAAAGGACCAACAGAAGCAGGGATTTTTTAAGAATATTTTTGAAAAGGACCAACAGAAGCGTGGATTTTTTAAAGAATATTTCTGAAAAGGATCAGCAGAAGCGTGGATTTTTTAAGAATATTTTTGAAAAGGAACAACATAAGCGTGGATTTTTAAAGAATATTTCTGAAAAGGATCAGCAGAAGCGTGGATTTTTTAAGAATATTTTTGAAAAGGAACAACATAAGCGTGGATTTTTAAAGAATTTTTTTCAAGGACCACCAATCAATGGGATTTTTTAAAAAATATTTTTTCAAGGACCACCAATCAAGGGGATTTTTTTAAAAAATATTTTTCAACGACAACCAATCAAGGGGATTTTTTTAAAAATATTTTTTTCAAGGACCAATGGTCAACGGGGATTTTTAATGAATATTTTTTCAACGGCCAACAGAAGCGTGGATTTTTTAAAGAATATTTTTGAAAAGGACAAACAGTAGTTGATTTTGTTTTTAAATATTTTGTTCTAAGATCATTAGAAAGTGGATTTTTTAAAAATATTTTTTCAAGGACCAACAGAAAGTAGATGTTTTAAATATTTTTTTTTTTTCAAGGAACAACAGAAGTTGATTTTTTTAAATATTTTTTCCAGCCTCATTAGAAAGTGGCAGATGAAGCTGGGATTTTTTTTAACGAATATTTTTATACCCTCCACCATACTATGGAGGGTATATTAATTTTGTCATTCCGTTTGTAACTCCTCGAAATATTCATGTCAGACCCAACAAAGTATATATATTCTTGATCAGCGTAAAATTCTAAGACGATTTAGCCATGTCCGTCTGTCCGTCTGTCTGTCTGTCTGTGTGTCTGTCTGTCTGTCTGTCTGTCTGTCTGTCCGTCTGTCTGTCTGTCTGTCTGTTGTAATCACGCTATCTTTCGAACAAATTGAGATAGAAGGCTAAAATTTTGCACACATGTATATTTTCCCAGTAGGCAGGTTAAGTTCGTAAATGGGCCATGTAGGTCCAAGTTATTATATAGCCCCCATATAATGGTACCTCCCGATATTCGGTATTTTGATGATTTTAGCGGCATTATTCACCGGAATTATTTCAATTTTGGTATTTGAAGTTCGTAATGGATACTACAGCCTAAGACAGAAAATTATATGTGCAGGTCCACGTCTTCATATAGCCCCCATATAACGGTACCCCCCGATATTCGGTATTTTGATGATTTTAGCGATATTGTTTACCGGAATCGTTTCAAATTTGGTATTTGAAGTTCGTAATAGATACTTCATCCAAAGTCAAAAATGAGACATGTATGTCCACGTCTTCATA
>NW_026712283.1:4035444-4097161 GCF_030504385.1 Musca domestica | reverse complement strand
ATATCTTGAAATATTTGAACTTTTGCTGGGATGGCACCGGAATAAGTATACGGACGTACCTTATATTTACATTAGATCAATGGTTAATAACTAGATTGAGTTACACTAAGTTTGCAGAAAACCGCAAACTTCTTTTGTATGCGCGTTATACTTATTCAAAATTTTCATACTTATTGTGGAGGTACCAGAAGGAATGAGCCGAAAGATTTCACAAGACGTTCTGCAAAGTATATTGATTAATTATTTTGATTTTTATGATGCCTATAATATTTCAACATTTTTACCCTATGTGGGGGAGGCATTCAGCGGAAGTGAGCTCAGAAATCAAATATTCACATCAGATATCTTATTGGGTGAGATATTGAAATATAATAAGTTTGAAGAATATCGCTGACATGTTTCGCATATTATAGGGGTTATATTTATTCAATATTTTGAACTTATGTGAGGAAGGTACCAGAAGCAGTGCTCCGCTTTATTCCATCCATATACCAGATGTCACAATGACAATATTTGCATGTGTGAAATTTTACAAAAATCTTATGTATATTTCGCATTTTATGATCGAGCGGAGGTACAAGAAAGAGTGGACCGATATATCCCATCTTCACACCAGATCTTGGCTTGGTACAAATACTGGGATGTGCGAAGATTGAAAATAATCGGATGTTTATTTCGCATTTTATGAGCGTTCCGGTTTTTCAAAATTTCGACCGTTTGTTGGGGGGGGGGGGGGGGGGGGCTACCAGAAGGAGTTGTCCGCTATGATCCATCTTTATACCAGATTTTGTGATTGCCAAAATATTAGAATGTGTGAAATTTGAAGAGAATCTGATGTACATTTCGCATTTTATGAGTGTTTTTAGATATTCCAAATTTGGACCCTTTGTGGGGGAGGAACTGGAAGCAAAAGTCCGATTTTGTCCATTCTCACACTCAATATTGCAGTAATGCAATTATGACGATTTTCAAAGTTTGAACAAAATCAGATGATCCGTTCTCTTCTTATGCAGTAAATTATTTTCTATGAAAAATTTGTCTTTTTTTGTGGGGGAGGTACCAGTAGGTGTGGTTCGATATTGCCGTCTCTGAACTCGGTCTAAATTTAACTAAAATATTACGATGTACCAAGTTTGGACAGAATCGGATACTCCCTTCGTTATCGTGAGTACCAGCCATCCAGACAGACAGACGGACGGAGGACGGACATCGCTAGATCGACTCCAAATGTCCTGAAACGGATTTGGTAAAACCGTTATTTCGACTAGGCACGTTTTGACCGCATCAAAAGATATATACCCTCTGTAGCCATATGGCTGAGGGTATAAAAAAATATGGAAAGACAAAAGGTGGACGGTGTCGACTTTATGATACCCAACACCAATCTGAATATTTAAAAGGTCACGTGTATCAAATTAACGCTCACATTGACAATTCACGCATTAATTGTGTATTAAGGCTTTAGAGCTGTTTAAATTTGAAATAGGCCAAAACTAACCTATAAAAACTGCATACAGGGTGAGATAAAAAAACTGCAACAAAGTCAAACGCCATAATTTTTACATTTTTTTAATTTTAAATTAAAATTATAGAATAAGTTTAGATTTATTCCAATTGGTCACCTATGGCACTAGGTATGGCCTTCAAACGTCACAAGCTGTCCGAATGTTGCTCTGTGGTATTTTGGCCCATTCCCCGCGAAGTGCTTGTTTGAGGTGATCGACACTTTGGTATTTTTTAGTGCCAACCTTGCTTTCCAAAATACTCCAGATACAATAGCCCAATGGATTGGTATCCGGAGATTTTGGTGGCCATTGTGCGCTGGGAATGAAGCGAGGAACCTCATTTTAAATGTCCAAGGTCTGCGGCCAAAATGTTTGCGTGCTCAAGGCTTTAATATACCCTCCAGAATATTTTCGCCATAATATTCGGCATTTATTCTGATGCCACGGTCGACTAATACGAGCATAGAGCTGTTATGGCGGCCCACACCACCATCATGGCCGACCGGCTCTTGAGTTCTGGTGGTCAACCGAAGGTGCACATTTTCAGCTGACTTCTTTGGCATGTAGACACGAGCATTTTGTTTGTTTACAAACTTCTGGACAACGAATATTTTCTCTTTGGAGACGGAGAAAACCAAATTCGGCAGTTCGACCACTTTCGGCCAAGCGAAGCAACTTTTTAGCTTTTTTTAATTCTATTTTCTTTCTATTGCGGTGTAAATTCTTGCACTTTTTGGAGTTTCAATTGCTTTACCCCGAGCTCATTTTTCAATATTTACCGAATGGAATATTGCGGTATGTTCAGCTCAAGAGCCATTTTTCGGGCACTGCGATCAAGTCTCTTTATAACTTTTCGAACCATTTCTGCTGATGTTGTTGTTTTCTTCCATTCACGTCCTTGATGTCGGGCTACGCTACCAGTATCACGGAAACGAGTTAACGAGCGCTGGTAGGAGACACAAAAGATTTATTCACATTTAAATGCTGGAGTGTTCTACGGATAGCCACTTGTGGTTTTCCATCCAACTATAAAGAAATCACACTATCACGCTTGAATTCCATCACGAATAACTTTTTTTCTGGAAAATTCTCACAATAATGCTTTTGTACGCTTGTAAATAATATAATGAGCTGTCACTGAAATTTTACTAGCTATCGGAAGAGTGGCTTAGAAATGACAGCAGTCTGAAATATGCTGCAATTTTTTCATTTCACCCTATATATAAGACATTTAGCAGGACTTCTTTTAATATAACCTCTTCAGCAGGTCTTCTATAAATAAAATATCCAAGATCTTTATAAAAATATCTATCGAAGTACTTTAATACATGGAAGACCTGATTTTTATTTTAAATTTTTGATAATTTCCTAAAAAATATACTTGGTACGCCATTTAAATATAACCCCCTCTATATTTCCTCCCCACCTGACATAGAAATGACAGCAGTCTAAAGTTGGCTGCAGGTTTTTCATCTCACCCTGTAATATTTTTTCAACTTACAACACAGGTGAGGTTATTATATGCCGATTGTAATTATTGTCCGATCGCCGCAAAATTTTTCAAAAGGATAGGGTTAGGCTCAGGTTAGGCTCAGACAATTAAAAATTGTCCTGATTTTCAGCCCTTATGAAGGTCACAAATAGAAGCCAAAGGACACGAAACCTCACAAATAGAAGCCAAAGGACACGAAACCTCGCATGAAGTTAGAGTTTAGGACAGCGGGTAGAATGGACCAATACTTTTGTGTGAAAAAATATCAACACTTCCATTCCATACCGGCGAAATCTAAAATACACAAAAGGCGAACGTCTGGCTTTTTATGCTGATTTGGTTGACGAATATAGCCAAATATCGTAGACAAGCAAATCACATAGATCAGTCTAAATTTGGAGATACAGAGGGGTCGCTTGTCTTTGGAGTTGGTCGCAAAATATTTAGGACTTCAAATGAACCAAAAACAGAATTTTTTTCTGACCACACAAACGACACTGAATTTTGCATGAGAGGAGAGTTAAGGACAGGGAAGCAGTCTAGCATTTTGGATGATCATTGGATTATATGGACCACAACAACTAATAGCACGACGGAGTGCGTAAATATTGTGCATATTTCCGTGGTCAAAATGTTAAGGGTAATATCTGGACAGTGCTCAGGACATAATTTCAAGAGAGATATCTTCCTAAATGGATTTCTAACATATTGCAGTGCTGTAGGGTATCACATGGTCGGCCCGCACGACTATAGCCTTTTCTTACTTGTTTTTTGTCATATTGGCGTATTTAAACGTAATACTAACAGTAACTTTTGGTCACATGGGACTCCTAACTATACTTATACATATTTAGGAGTCCCATGTGGCCAAAGGAATATATCTGTCATATATCACAGGTCTAGCACATTATCCCACTTTTTAATGTCCTTATAAAAATAGAAAGTTGTCCACCTGCAGAATTGATGCATTTTTTTACACCTACATATGAATATTTGAACAAGGTTAAATCGATGTCGGCCCTCTCTCCTTCTTTATTGTGCCATAACCCTTAATGGAAGTCTAAATATAAAACGGCATTTCATTTGCCTGCATAACCAGAGCACCGCTGCCAGGAATGTTGACATTCTTTGTTCGCAATATCTGTAGGTGTCCCTCATTAATCTTCTCTCTGTGACATTTGCAAGGACTTGGTGTTAAATTAACAATTGTAAGTGTTGTAATACAACAATAAAAGAAAGAACAAAAATATCCACTTCATGCAGAACTACAACTGTAAATGCCACAGTCCCACTCATAGTTGCAGATGCAGTTACAGTCACAGAGCTACAGTTCCAGATGCAGCTCTCTCTCTCTCTCTACCCACCATTAGGCAATTGCATTTGGTAAAGTGTCAAACGGACACTTACAAGTCGTTTGTTGTTCTTTGTCAAAACGAACAGCAGTTCCAAAACAGCCCGACTACCATCGTCAACCTCCTTAGCGCGTTGATTCAAATAGAAAACTTAGTGTAAATATTTGTTTTCATTTTACGATAGAGTTTTTCTAACAGCAGCAAGAGCAACAACAACAACAACATGACCAGACCCTGTTGGAGGATTGTAAAAAAGCAGAAGCATCAGCAGAAGAAGACTTATTGCGAATTCATGTTACAATTCAGACTTACCATTTGTCTTCTTTATGGTGTTGCTGCTGCCGGTCGTGGTGGTGGTGGCGGCGATGATGGTGTTGGTAGTGTTATTTTTCATGGTAGATTTGCAATAGTAAAACATCTTCGACCGACTTAGGGAACAAAAATAACAACAGCACCAAGAACTTGAAATATCTTTTTTGAATTTGTAGTTCATTTCATGATATTCGAAATACACTAAATCAAATAATCCGCACCAGATGCAGCCGGAGAGTGATGGTGGCTGGCTGGCTGGCTCACTGACTGGCAGTGTGCCAAATTTGCAACACCCTCGAATTTTTTTAGGATTTTTTTGTTTTGAGTCCTCTAACATTTAACTTGGTATTAAAAATGAACTTTTGCTTGTAATGCTAGACACACAGAACTATGCAATTCGAAATGAATTTCGTGGAGGAGGTTGATGGAGGGAGGGGGTCTTGTTGGTGGGCATTAGAAACAATTTAGAAAATTGGTTTTATATTTCACTGATAGACTAGCGAAAGACACCGAAATATTTCAAAAGCCACTAGAAATGGATATTGGTTCACAAGGGAAATGGACACAATTTGTATTGAATAAAAGTGAATGGGAGCCATTTGAAGTGATTAAGATGGAGGAGGGAGAGAGAGGTAGAGAAAAGATGTTGGTAATAATACTCGTAATTGGTATTCTGTAGGTAGACAAGCCTGAACAGTATGGGCATTTTGAACCTTTAATTATATCTTCAGCCATACGACTAGATATATCACTTTTTACGGCCAAAACGTTCCTCATCGAAATAACGGTTTTAGACCCCAGGTCTTTTGGGACCAAATCCATTTCAGGACACTTGGAGACGATCTAGCGGTGTCCTTCGGCCTGTCTGTCTGGTTGGTGCGCACGATAATTCTATAAGGGATTTGATCCAAACTTGGTACATCGTAAAATTATATCGGTTCACTCCTTCGGGTAACTCTCCCAAAAAAGGCCAACATTTTCAAAGAAAATAATTTACTGCACAGAAAGAGAAAGGATAATTCGATTTTGCTCCACCTTTGTAAATCCTAATATTTGCGTCAGTGCTAGATCAGGTGCGAAAATGGTACTTCCCCCACAAAATTTTAAAAAATTACAACTATTAGAAAATGTGATGTAAGGGTCGATTGTCTTCAAATTACACACATCACAATATTTTTATTAACCCAAGTTCTGGTGTGAAGATGGAATATATCGGGCCAATCGTTCTGGTACATCCCCCATAAAGGGTCAATATTTTGAATATTCATAAAGCGCATAAAACACAAAATTTACATCATATTCCATTCAGATTTGGTACATCTCATTATTTCTATCAACAAAAGGTCTGTTATAGATATAGTAGAGATCGGACCTTTCCTTCTGATACCGCCCCCACAAAGGGTCGATCTTTTGAATAACTAAAACGATCATAAAATTCAAAATAAGCATCCGATTCTCCTCATATTACACACATCGCAATATATTTAATAAACCAAGGTCTGGTCTGAAGATGGAATATATCGGTCCACTCCTTCTGGTACCTCCCCCAAAAAGGTCGAAATTTTGAATATTCATGAAACTCATAAAACCGGAAATTTACATCCGATTCCATTCAGACTTGGAACATCTCAATATTTCTATCAAACAATGTCTGTTATAAAGATGGTAAAGATCGGACCTTTCCTTCTGGTACCGCCTCCACAAAGGGTCAAAATTTTGAATAATTACAACTCTTATAAAATATTATGTAAGGGTCCGATTGTCTTCAATTTTCACATAATCCTTATAATTTCATTAACCCAAGGTCTGGTGTTAAGGTGGAATATATCGTTGCACTCCTTTTGGTACCTCCACCACAAAAGATCGATATTTTCAAAAAGAAAACTCTGCACAGAAAGAGAAGCAATAATCCGATTTTGCTTCAACTTTGGAAATTGTAATATTTGCATCAGTGCTGGGCCAGGTTCGAAAATGGACAATATTGGTCTACTCCATTAAGTTCCTCGTCCACAAAGGTCAACATTTTGAATAATTATAAGTTTTATAAAATGTGATGTAAGAATCCGATTGTCTTAAAATTTTACACATCCTAATATGTTTATAAACTCAAGGTCCGGTGATAAGATGGAATATATCGGTGTAGTCCTTTGGGTACCTCCCCCACAAAAGGTCGAAATTTTGAACATCCATTAAGCTCATAAAACGCGAAATTAATATCTGATTCAATTTAGACTTGAAATATCTCATATTTCCTTCAAAACAGGATCTGTTATAAAAACGGTAGAAATCGTACCATTCCTTGTGGTACCTCCCCTACAAGGGGTCAAAATAAGCATCCAACTTTTCTCAAATTTCACACATAAATAGAGTTTTGCTAATATAAGATCTGTTGTGAAGATGATATATATCTGCGAACCCCTTCTGGTACCCCACTCACAAAACGTTACAATTTTCAATACTTTTATCTGTCATAACTTGCCGAACAAGTTAGCGATTCTTTACTACGGGCAATATCTAAATATTTCTCTCAACCAGAACCTGAGATCAATATAGAACTTATGATTTCCCATAAATTGGTTATAAATGTTCGATTTTCTTGTTATTTCTCCCATATATTTATTTTTATATGTATCAGCATGGAATACTTCGGTCGACTATACCTTTTCTAAAAATTATCCCATGTGTCACATAAAGTTAAGTGAATATTTATATCGTATTTATTTAGGTCTGATACGAAATAGACAATATTGCCGCATTTGAATAATCATAACAGAAGTCAAAATATATTTAAATAATCGAACAATGGCTCAGGGATTAGTCAGTCCGCAGAACCGATTAATACGTTTTAACTTGTTTTTGTTTCTTTTCCGACCTTCCCACTCTAGTTTTTTTTTTCAAGCTAAAATTTAAACTTGCTTAAAATAAGTCATTTATTTGAAAACTATTACATGTGGTAAAATAATAGAAATTTCGTGTTGAGTTGTTCAAAGTTGTAATTACTGTTGTGTTGAAAAAAAAAATGTTGCAATAAATTAAAAAAAAAAAACAATTTTATGCGCACAATTTTCTTTAGGGTAAGGAAACAAATCTTAACAAAATGCATTTATTACCAATCCCCCACCGCTCCCATCTTAATTTCCCCCCAAGGGAATGTGATAAATAACACAAGTTTCTCTTGCGAATAACTCTCACGTGTGTAACATTGAATGGGTCATTTAGTGCGCAAAGAGAAAAAACACCAAGTCAAGAGACAAATTGGAACAAATTGAAAAAAAAAAAATAAGCAAATCTGCAATTTAAATAAACAATTTAGAGTAATTATGTATTCTGGTGGCAGCAGCCACTTCCTTCCTCTCGCTGCGGAATACAAAAGTAAAGCAAACATCTAAAATCATATCACGTCAAATAATCACCAGATGTTGTCACATAACTCATTGGTAATCTGTGTCAGCTATTGTCAGTGGCGTTGTCTTAGGACAATAAGAAATTCTCTGATGTATTTGTAGTTGTAAAATACATATGTATATAAGTCACGTTGGCATTTCTAAGTATTATTTTCTATGACGAAAAAGAAGAAAATTTGGAAGGGATTGTTTATGGGAGTATTCGTATTTTTAAGTAGTGATATATTGCCATAAGGGGTAAGATGTCGTAGACGAGCTACATGTGGGGAGCAGATTCAAATATGGTTGTTAAGAAATGGAAGAATTTTATAGTTGATTTTGTTTTTGAATCTCAATACATCTCAATATTTCTATCAAGACAAGATCTGTTATAAAAATGGCAGAGATCGGACCAATTAATCTGGGAAGGACGTGGATTTTTTAAAGAAAAAACGTGGATTTTTTAAAAAACATTTTTAAAGAACCAACTGGAAGTGGATTTTTAAAGAAAAAACATGGATTGTTGAAAAAACATTTTTTAAAGAACCAACTGGACGTGGATTTTTTAAAGAATAATTTTTCAAGGGCCAACAGAAGGAGGATTTTTAAAGAATATTTTTTCAAGAATCAACCTAATTTTATTTCTGATTTTCTACAGAATATTTTTTTGTGATTTTGATGAAGAATCTTTTTATCAAGGATTTTTTTAAAAAAGACTTTTTTAAAGGACCATCTGGATGTGGATTTTTTAAAAAAAAACTTTTTTCAAGGACCAAGAGAACCTTATTATACCATACAACACTATGTGTTGGGGGTATTATAAGTTTGATTGGGCCAAAAATTATGTAACACCTCGAAATATTGGTTTCCCACATAGGAAAGTATATATGGATCTTCCTAGCTCGCCGAGCTGAGTCGATCTAGCTATGTATGTCCGTCTGTCCGTTTGTCCGTCTGTCCATGTTAATTTGTAATCACTCTACAGGTCGCAATTATGGCCCGATCTTCACGAAATTTAGAATGTAGGTGGGGCTTGAACCAGAATAGAACCCTATTGCTTTTGGAGATGATCGCCAAATGTTTAGGGGTTGAAATGGACCAAATACTGAAAAAATGTCGGATTTTGCAGTAGCTATACAGGTCGCAATTATAGACCAATAGACGCGAAATTTTGCATGTAGATAGAGTTTAGGGCGGGGAAGAAGCCTACTAATTTGAGTGGTCATCGGGTAATATTTAGCGGGTAAAATAGACCATATCTTTTGTGTTGAAAAAATCAAAAATTGTCATTAAACCGTGAATATTTTAAATCCCGGCGAAATCACAAAGCCATCACAAGGTTACTTCTGACCTTTACATTGATGTTATTATCCAACAAATCGGATATATAGCAAAATATGTGCGATATATATATGAGATATGCTTGAAAGATCTCTTATATGTCGAGAACGGCTGAACTGATTTCGACAGTTCTCATTAATTCAGAATGGCCTCTTGACAGGAAAGAAAAAATGTCTAAAAAAATCGCATAAAAATATCTCTCTAATGATGAAAATATTGATTTTGTAACATTTTCTCATATTATTTTCAATTTTGTCATATTTTTGGCATATTTTCATTTTGAATTAAACATTTGGTAATATTTCTACAGCTAACAAAACTAAGTATTTGGGATATCAGGATATCATATACAGATCGCATTTATGGCCCGATCCTTACGATATTTTGCATGAGGATAAGATGAGGGTCAGAATAGAAGCCTACTCTTTTTGGAGATGATCGCCATATATTTAGGGGTTGAAATGGACCAAAAAAAACTGAAAAATTGTCAGCAGGTCGTAATTATTGCCCGATCCTCACGCACATTTGAATGGGGGTTACCGGGCATTGCAAAAGCCAAGCAGTTTTGGATGGCCATCCAAAAATATTCAATGTGTGAAATAGTTTGCCAACTTTTGTAGACAAAATACGAAAATGACCATTCCAGTGACTTTTTGGAGAATTCACAAATACAGGAAAGACGCACTTCTGACTATTTCGTTAACGCTGATTTCTTTGAAGAATATAGTCAAATGTCTGTATCTCATATAGATGCGTTTCAGTCAAAAACCAATAATAAATGTTAATCTTTTGCCACTTCTGATGGATTATAGGTCTTTGGGAAATATTGGTTCCAGATCTAGGAAGACCGTTTAGGTGCAACATCTACCAATAAATTGGAAATGAGCAACGAAACCTGATTGTTTTCTATTATTATTTATCACAATATCTTGTGGAATTCTTTCGAGTTTGTCGCCTATATAAACTGTATGGTTTATTATAGTGTTGTAGGGTATTCAACGGTCGGCCCCGCTCGACTGTAGCCTTTGCTTACTTGTTTTTTTACGAATCTTTTTTTCAAGGACCAAAAGAATGTGATTTTTTAAGAATCCTTTTTTCAAGGACCAACTGGACGTGGATTTTTAAAAAAAGACTTTTCTCAAGGACCAACAGAACGTGATTTTTTTTTAAGAATCTTTTTTTTTTCAAGGACCAAAAGAACGTGGTTTTTTAAGAATCATTTTTTCAAGTACCAACTGGACGTGGATTTAAAAAAAAAATTTTTTTAGGACCAACTGAACATGATTTTTTTAAGAATCCTTTTTTCAAGGACCTGGACGTGGATTTTTTAAAAAATACCATTCAAGAATTTTTAAGGTAGGTCGTGGATTTTTTAAAGCATCCAACTCTCTTTAATTTTAACACACACAAACATTTTTACTACCACAAGATCTGTTGTGAAGATGATATATATGTGTGCGAACCCCTTCTGGTACCTCACCAACAAATGGGTGACGATTTTCAATTTCAAAATTTCACTTGCCAGACAGATGGACGAACATCGCTAGATCGACTCCAAATATCCTGAAATGGATTTGGTCCAAAGAGACCTAGGGTATAAAACCGCTATTTCGTTGAGGTACGTTTTGGCCGTATCAAATGATATATACCCTCTTTAACCATATGGCTTAGATTATTAAAATCCACGACTATAGCTTGGTCTGTCTTTAGAAACTAATTAAATTATTTGCAAAAAGATCTTTTAAAAATTATTTTAAGTTCCACGATTGTAGTTCACTTGGTCTTTTCAAAAATCAATCTACAGTGTGAGATGAAAAAACTGCAACCAACTTCAGACTGCTGCTGTCTGATCTAAGCCACTCGTCCGACAGCTGTTAAAATTATTCCAGTGACAGCTCATTATATTGTTTACAAGCGTACAAAAGCATTTTGGTGAGAATTTTCCAGAAAAAAAGTTTATTCGTGATGGAACTCAAGCGTGATAGTGTGATTTCTTTATATTTGGCTGGAAAACCACAAGTGGCCATCGTTAGTGCACTCCAGCATTTAAATGTGAATAAATCTTTTGTATCTCGTACAATCGCTTGTTACCGTGATACTGGTAGTGTAGCTCGACGTTAAGGAAGTGGACGGAAGAAAACAGAAACATCAGAAGAAATGGTTCGAAAATAAAGAAGCGACGTGATCGAAATCCGCGTCACAGTAGCCGGAAAATGGCTCGTGGGCTGAGCATATCGCAATATTCCATTTGGCAAATATTGAAAAATGAGCTCGGGGTATAGCTATTGAAATTTGAAAAATTACAAGAACTTACACCGCAACAGAAAGAAAATAGACTCAAAAGAGCTAAAGAATTGCTGCGCTTGGCCGAAAGTGGTGAACTGCCGAATTTGGTTTTCTCCGATGAGAAAACATTCGTTGTCCAGGAGTTTGTAAACAAATAAAATGATCGTGTTTACTTGATAAAGAGGTCAGCTGAAAATGTGCACCTTCGGTTGGCCACCAGAACTCAAGCGCCGGCCATGGTGATGGTGTGGACCACCATAACAGACGATGGTCGCCCTCCGCTCTTATTATTGGACCGTGGCATCAGAATAAATGCCAAATATTATCGCGAAAATATTCTGCAGGGTGTATTAAAGCCTTGTGCACGCAAATATTTTGGCCGCAGATTTTGGACATTCCAACAGGACTTAGCATCAGCACCATCGCACTTTGTACGCGCTACCCAAGAATGGTTACAAAATGAGGTAGCTCGCTTCATTTCCAGCACACAATGGCCACCAAAATCTCCGAATACAATCCATTGGACTATTGTGTCTGGAGTATTTTGGAAAGCAAGGTTGGCACAAAATAATACCAAAGTATCGGTCACCTCAAGCAAGCGCTTCGCCGGGAATGGGCCAAAATACCGCAGAGCAACATTCGAGCAGCGTGTGACATTTCCATTGGCCGTTTGAAGGCCATAATTCAATTCGTGCAAAGGTGACCAATTCGAAGAAATCTGAACTTATTCTTACATTTGATGCTATTACCGAGGTTTTTTTGCTTGCATTCAATAAAACTTAAAAAAATTATAAAAACTATGTCGTATGACTTTGTTGCAGTTTTTTTTATCTCACCCTTAATAAACAAAAAAAAAATATATAAATAAAAATAAAATAAATTAATGTTCAAAAATATCCTAGGAGTAGGAGATATTTAGGAGTCTCCTAAATCCATTCAAAAAATAAATCCTTTCAAGATTTTTTTTTATAAAAAATCACCAAAATTAGATAAATTAACCTTCCAACAAATTTCAAAATATCCTTATAACTTAGTTGGTTGTTCCATAATAATTTGACAAATTCCCGATTGTAGTTCATTTGGCTCTTCCAGTAATTATTAAAAATCACTACGATTTAATCTTTGTTGGTCCTTCCAGAAAGAATAAAAACAATTATTTCTTAAGCAAAATTGACCCTTCCAAATATTGATTTAAAATATCCACAATTAAAGATAAGTTGGTCATCCTAAAATTATGAAAAAGTCCCTGAGAATTGATCTGTTGATTATTTCGAAATTTATTAAAAAAAAAAACGAAATACAAAATTACCTAAAAATTTAAGAAATCTATGATGATAGCTCGGAGTTTTTTTTTTCAAAATGTCTCGTCATCGAAATCCAAGATTACAGCTTTGTTGGGCCTTCGAAAAATATTTTATAATTAATATTTAAATAATTAATTTTGTCCTTGAGTTGAACCTAAAATGTAGCTCTTTTTTGGCCCTTTAAATTTATTATCTGAATTACTATCTACGATTACAGCTCTATTCGTAGGGTCCTTATCGGCAGGCAGTATCCCTTTGTTTCTCTGTGTTGTAAATATGTATATCACTATATTTACCTACAGATATATTCTTTTAAAATCAAGGTTATAATATACACACCTCAACGTTTTTCTTTCAAATTAGCCTTGATTTTATTATACCAAACATCATACCTTCAGCTTCATCCTGTGTTCTCTCAACAACACCAAAAATCTCCGTACAAATTGTACACGAGAAGACAGGCAGAAGATTGATGCCAACATAAATAAACAGAGGAAGATTTAATAAACACAAGCTGACATCAAATACTTCATTCCTGTGGTTAGAGATGTCTGCCGGTCTTTTTTTTTCTTTTATAAATTATCTTTATCTACCAAAGCTGTCGGTGTAGTGGTGCTAGCAACTAAACTGGCAAAAAATTATTTGTTTCCCATTTTCTTCTTCTCTGCACCATTCAAGGTCCTCCCATGGACACAAGCAGGTCCTTGTGCAGGCAACCAACCATGCATAGCTGGCTATAAGTCAAACTAAGTGTGTTTATTTTCCTATTTTGTGGAGCAGAGAGAGACAAAAACTAAGTTTTTTAAAAAAATAAATAAATAAAAGTGGAACCCAAACCCCTCAACCCCCACCAGGAGAAAAAATCTGGGAGAACTAAGGACAATGTCCTTTGTATAATACAACAAGTTTGTGCTTGTCTTTTTTCACTGGCTTCTAGTCATTTTCCGGATGGTGCATTAAAAAATGTGAACGACTTATCCTCTGCCCTCTGCAATGTTCGCAAGGCAAAGCGATGCTACAAAAAACCACATTTTTCCATTCACAATAAATCTTTTGCTAATCTATTTAAGGCATCAGACATTTTAAGAGGACTTTTAGTCGCTGCTGTTCTCGACGCTGGGTCTTGGTTGCCCTGGCATCAAAAAGTACAATGCTTATGCAACATCAGCAACAAAAATGCCATGCCATGCCATACAATGACCAAAGATCCTGGCATCAGTTGGACTGGGTGTATGGGTGTGTGTTTGAGTCGGGTCTTGTCTGTGTGCATGTGTGTTGTATTAACTTTTCCGTATTGGCGAGAACTTGAAAAATAAAAACAAAATAAATTCGGAAAACACACTTTTTTGGGGGAAAGTTTATTTTGCATCCTTTTTGTCGGTTGGTCTTCTTCATTTTGTTTAGGAACGAACCTCTTTCAATGACACGTTTTGTTATTCTCTCTGTGTGAGAGTGTGTGAGTTTGTTCGTGCGTGTGTATTATCCGTTTGTATTTTCCCCAGATTTCGAGGGATACAATCATGGAGAGTATTGGTACAAAAAAAAAATGTTCTCCTCACAAGTTTTTGAGCCGAAAAGAAAAAAAAAAACGTTCGCCAAAGCAATGTTGACAACAACAATTGCAACATGTGTCGACTGTTGTGCCGATAAAACTTTAAATTTTAACAATTGTGGCAACCACAAAAACACATTCGGGCCCTGGAATGGGAAATAAGATATTCCATTTGTATCAAAGACTTGCAGGGACATGTGTATAGAGTGTGTGTTTTTTTTTTTTTTTTTGCTGTTGGATTTTCGGTCTCTATCAGAATAAACTTCATGGTCATGTGACGGCAGATCCAGCAGTTAAATAAAGAGGAAAATATGGAAATTTGCTTAGAAAGTTTATTTCGGTGTTCACAACACCAAGCTGCGGGAACGGAAGCATGCGATAGGGATTGTTTGAAAATAACAAGTAAAAATTGTGGTAAGTCGAGCGGGGTGGACCTTTCATTATAAGAAAAACATAATTTCCCAAAAAATCGGAAAAATTTATTAATTTCAAAGTTCGAAACAAATTTGTATACCCTTCTTGTAAACAAACTGCAGGTCGCATTTATTATCCGATTGTGATGAAATTTTCCAAACAACATTTGTTTGGCCCAAGAACGAACCCTATTGAAATTTGCGAGAATCGAATAAGATTGAGATGTAGCTCCCATATTCCTTCAACCGATGTCGGGTTAATTGTGCACCACATGGCCAATATCAGTCCAAAAGGCATGAATTTTAGCACATCCAACCAAATTCAGTCTAGATGCAAGTACGTCAAATTTGGTTCAGATATAGCTATAGCTCACATATATATGTTTCATCCGATTTGGGGTTTAACTACCTCACATTCGTAATATGCATTCGGTAACAATTATATTTTGTACCAGATATCAGATACGTCCCCGAAATACCTCTGCCAAATTTTATCAACATCGGTTCAGATTTGAATATAGCCCCCATATATATCTTAAACCGATTTCGGGTTAATTGTACACCAAATGGCCAATATCCTTCCAAATGTCCTGAATTTTGGTACATCCGAACGAATTCAGTCTAGAAGCAATTACATAAATTTTTGAGAAAAATCTGTTCAGATATAGCTATAGCTTCCATATATAAGTTTCATCCGCTTTGGTGTTTAAGTCCCTTACATTTGTAATATGCACCCCACAAAATTGATGTTTGATTTCAGATATCAAATACAGCCCATAAATGTCTCTACTAACTTGTATCAAGATCTCAGAATTGGATATAGCCCCCACATATATCTTCAACCGATTTCGGGTTAATTGTGCAACAAATTGCCAATATCAGTCCAAATGATTTGAATTTTTGCACATCCGATAGTGTTATTTCTTTGTATTTGGCTGGAAAACCACATGTGGTTGTCGTTAGAGCAGTCCAGCATTTCAATGTGAATAAATCTTTTGTATTTCCTACCATCGATCGTTACCGTGATACTGGTAGCGTATCCCGACGTCAAGGAAGTAAACGGAAGAAAACAGCAATATCAGCAGAAATGGTTCAAAAAGTAAAGAAGCGACGTGATCGAAACCCGCGTCGCACTGGTCGAAAAATGGCTGGTGAGCTGAACATATCGGAATATTCCATTCGCCAAAAATTAAACAATGAGCTCAGGGTAAAGCCATTGAAATTTCAAAAAGTGCTAAGACTTACACCGCAACAGAAAGAAACGAGACTCAAAAGAGCTAAAGAGTTGCTTCGCTTGAAATGTGCACCTGAAAATGTGCACCTTCGGTTGGCCTCCAGAACTCAAGCGCCAGCTATGGTGATGAGGAGTGGGCCGCCATTTCAGCCGATGGTCGCTCTCCGCTCGTAGTAATCGACCGTGACATCAGAATAAATGCCGAATATTCTGGAGGGTGTATTAAAGCCTTGGACCCGTAAACATTTTGGACGCAGACCTTGGACATTCCAACAGGACTCAACATCATTGCACACAGCACGCGCCATCCCAGAATGGTAACAAAATGAGGTTCCTCGCCTAATTTCCAGCGCACAATGGCCACCAAAATCTCCAGATACCAATCCGTTGGACTATTGTGTCTGGAGTATTTTGGAAAGCAAGGTTTGCAATAATAAGTGTCGATCACCTTTGGCAAGCGTTTCGCCGAAAGTGGGCCGAAATACCGCAGAGCAGCATTCGGGCTGCATGTGACGGTTTCGTTGGCCGTTTGAAGATCATAATTCGTGATAAAGGTCACCATTTCGAACAAATCTAAACTTGTTCAAGCATTTTATGTTATTTCCGACATTTTTTGGTTTCATTCAATAAAATTAAAAAAAAGAAAATTTTTTAATTATGGCGTTTGACTTTGTTGCAGTTTTTTTATCTCACCCTGTATATTTTCGGTCCATTTCATGATCTTGATGCACTAAAAACACTATATATCACCAATTTTAATGACATTTGAAAATAAATTTGGTATACAAATAAATTCGTCAAATCGTAATGAGATCGGTTCAGATTTTAAAATTTAATTTTTTTTAAACAAAATTGTTCAATACTTTTATAATATGCGAAATTCGTCAATTGTGGCTCTAAGGCAAATGCAAAATTGTTGGCTTTTTATCCATTCCACCATCTAAAAATTTTGTAATTGCTGAAAAAAAAAAACAATAGGCTTCCATACAGACCCTAACTCTTTGCAAAGTTTGTGATTGTTCAAAATGATTCTTAAAATATTGGTTAAAATATTGGTAGAGAGAACATTATAATTATTGTCATTTGTGTCCTCGAATTAAATATTGTTTAAAATGTCCTTAACTTATTGGCGTGGTGGCTCTTAAAAAATATTATATAAAAAATCTGGTTGTCCCTTGAAAAATTAATACTCACAATCCACGGTTAATTGTTTGGCGATTCCTTAAAAAATATTTTTCAGAAATATCTGATTTCGGTTTGTTGATCCTTGCAAAAAAGGATTGTTCGAAACCTAGGCTTAAAACATTTTTGTCAAAAATCTGCTGTCCTTGCATAAACTAAAAAAATCCCCAATTCCTGGCTCGTTAGTCCATGAAAACATATTTTAAAAATCCACTTTTAATGTTTTTTTTTTTGGTCTTGGAAACATAATTTTCAAAAATCCACGTTTAATAAACTTTTTTGTTCTTCAAAAACATTGTTCAAAACTTCGAGTTAAATCATCTGTTAGTCTTTGAACAAATTGATACTAAACCTAAAGGAGAGTCCTTAAAATATATGACTCAAAAATTCACGTGTAGGTGTCTGCTAGTCAAACGGGCTTTGAAAAATATAAATCAAAACTCAAAGATTTGTCCGTAAAAATGCATGGTTCAAGAATATGTACGTGTGGTACGTTTGGTCTTGGAAATAAATATGGTTTCCGACAAAAAAAAAAAAAAAAAAAAAAAAAAAAAAAAACAAGTTAAAAAGCAGTAAAAATCGGTCGGCCTGAACTTCGTATACACTCCACAATTTGAAACGAATTTGGATATTTTCAAAAAATAAAACCCCTTAAAAATTCTGTTAAAGTCTTCAAAATACCGTATAAAGCCGTTATATTTGGATCTATACGACGTGGGCCTACATAGGCTTTGTTTGTCAAAAGCCATTACCATAAACAATTTCGGTGAGTAGTGTACTTAAAATCGCCAAAATACCGAATATAGGGAGGTACTGATATATTTGGGCCCATAAGAAGACCTGGACCTGCACGGAAAATTTTCTGTCACAGACTGTAGTTTCCATTACGAACTCTAAATACGTTATTTGAAACAACTCCTGTGAGTAATGTCGCCAAAATTATCAAAATATCTGGAGGTACCATTATATGGGGGCTATATGAAGACGTGGACCTGCACGGACAATTTTCTGTCATGGGCTGTAGTACCTATTATGAACTTCAAATACCAAATTTGAAAAAGTTTCGGTGAATAATGTCGCTAAAATCATAAAAATACCGAATATAAGGAGGAACCGTTATATGGGGGCTATACGAAGACGTGGACCTGCACAGGCAATTTTCTGTCATAGGCTGCAAGTACCAAATTTGAAACTATTCCGGTTAATAATTTCGCTAAAATCATCAAAATACCGAATATCGGGAGTTGCCGGTATATAAGGGATATAAGAAGACGTGGACCTGCACAGACAATTTTCTGGCATAGGGTGTACTAACCATTACGAACATCAAATACCAAATTTGAAACAATTCAGGTGAAGAAATTCGCTAAAATCATCAAAATACCGAATATTGGGAGGTAGCGTTATATGGGGGCTATGCGAAGACGTGAACCTATACAGACAATTTTCTGTCATGGGCTGTAATATCCTTTACGAACTTTAAATACCAAATTTGAAACAATTTCGGAAAATAACGTCGCTTATATCACCAAAATACCGAATATCGGAGGGTACCATAATATGGGGCTTTACGAAGACGAAGACCGGCACAGACAATTTTCTGTTTTAGGCTGTAGTATCCATGTCAAACTTCAAATACCAAATTTGAAACAATTCCGGTGAATAATGTCGCTAAAATTGTCAAAATACCGAATATCGGGAGGTACCGTGCAAAATTTTAGCCTTCTATCTCAATTCGTTCGGAAGATAGCGTGTTTACAACAGACAGACGGGCATCGCTAAATCGACTTAGATGTTTAATTTAATTTAATTTAATCAAGAATGTATATACTTTGTTGGGTCTGACATGAGTATTTCGAGGAGTTACAAACGGAATGACAAAGTTAATATAACCTCCATAGTATGGTGGAGGATATAAAAAAAGACTCAAAATCAACATTCAATGATTTGTTGATCCTAGAAGAAAAATTGTAAAAATATTCGTATTCAATGGTCGCTTGGTCGTTACTGATACCCTCCCTCTCTCTATCGTTTGATTTGTTTATTATCTTTGGAGGCGAGCTTAATAGTTATAAAATTGCCGAGATAATGGAAAACCAAAGAGATAATATCATGCTCTCTCACCATAGGCGAAGAACTGGGTGAAGATGTTCAGTTATCTCTCCCGTTTTCGAAACAAGTCTCTGTATATCAGAAAAGACCTAAATCCTCTCCTTTTTGAAAAACTCTCTGCGGCTCATCATACTAACCCCCTCATTGATCCAGCAATGCATACTAACATCTTTGCAGTACCATTTGCAATTGTTGTAAAAGCTTTGTGTTGTGGGTTTACCAATTTTTATTTTTATTCAGTTCTTTTTTTTTTTTTTTTTTGCTTGTCTAGAGTAAAAGATATTGGGTTAAATTATTTTCAAACGCTTGTAGTTTTATCGAAAAAAAACCGAGTCGGAGAAAAAAAAATATGCACATAAATCAACTAGAAATTGATCGGCAAAGTTAAATGGAAAAACTATTCAAGCTTTATTTTCGTTTTTGCTGCTGCTTCTTTCAAGAATTCCCCTTACGGTAAACTATCGATTAATGCATGGCCAGCAGAGGGACCTCATCTGATGTTGGTTTTTAGATAAGCCAGACAACAGCAGCAGCAACAACTAGAAAAGAAGCAACAACAGCAAAAACATGTAATCAATTCAAATCGATGAGGTCAACCACGATACTGGAATGCAAAGCGGATGAAAAAAAAAAAAATGAAAACAACAAGAACAACCAACAAAATGAACAGAAGACCATAAAATAAATCGAAATGTTGTTGTCTTTGTTGTTGTTGTTGGTAAGGCAGTGCAACCAAAAAATAACTTCGTTTTGGGTCGAGGAGCATTTGGGGTGAAAATACATGGACATGCATACATGTATCTTTAATTCATTAGTCTAGGCGAATATTTTATGAGATTAAACGGGGGAGGGGTGGTTGTCAAGAGGCCAACTGCAATGTGGAGACTGTTTTTTTTTTTTTCATAGCTAGGTTTTGTGGGCTATATGGCAACATGGCGAAGCCTGCAACTTGTTTGTCATTAATATTCTTCTTCGGCAACCAATTTGGAATCGTGATAGTTGAAATCTCACAGAACCTTGACCTTATGAAAACTCAATGCTCCATTTCAACCCCAGAGATTTTCAATTGGAGGTGTCGACCACCACATGTTGAATTTTTTTCACCCCTCGGAAAACAATTTGAAGATTTTTTTATTTTTCGAAAAAATATCCTAATTGGATTAGATAGCTTGGAAAGTGTTATTCACGAAAATTTGCAAATCATGAAATTTAATTAATTGACCAATTAGTTCACCTGGTTGGCCAAAGAGAATCGCTACGACCTTTTTTGGGGGTGTAATAATTTATTCTTTTACCGTTTTCGGTCTGTGATTCGAAAATTTTGGTTTTTGGACCGCAAAAGTTTGTCACATTAAGTTATTGATGCTTTAACACATAGTCGGGCTCATTGACACCCCTATCCATCCATCCGTCCGTCCTTCCTCCACATTGTGGCAATTAGTTATGTAGGACATTTAGTCATCTATTGTGTCCTTCATTAATTTCTTCTTGTATTTACATTTTTATTAAGGACATCCTTGAGATGTCATAGATAATTATCGTTCGTATTTTAGTTGCCTTTAGTTTTTTGTTATTGTATGTCGAGATATGGATATTGTTGCTGTTGGCAGCAGGATAATTATCAGCCATTAGGTTGTTTGCTTGCTGCCATGTTGGGGGCTCGGGTTTGGCCGCTCGGTAATGGTTTCCATTTCAGCCATTCAACTGTCACCGATACATTTTCATGATTTACCCTTCAGTTTTACTTTTTCTCGGTATTTTATTATAGTGTGAAATAAATTTTTCCACAAATTTAGTATTATTAAGATATTTTGTGGTTTTGCATTACACAAAGGGTGTTGAGAGACTAAGAGGATTTTTTAATTTATTTTTTCAAAGAAGGAAATAATTTTCTCCAAGGATAATCTAAGCTTTGAACGTGTTTTTTTCAAATATGTTTTCTCAAGGACTATTCCAGCAATAAACGTGGATTTTTAAAATATTTTTTCCTGAAGATCTTCAGAGCTACAAATGTGGATTTTTAAAATATTTTTTCCTAAGGACCTTCAGAGCTACAAACGTGGATTTTTCAAACATTTTTTCTCAAGGGAAAAACCAGCTATAAACGTGGATTTTTAAAATATTTTTTCAGAGCTAAAAACAAGTATTTTATAAAATATTTTTTAAGGACCTTCAGAGCAACTAAATTGGATTTATTTTAATATTTTTTGTTGAGGACCTTCAGAGCTACAAACGTGGATTTTTAAAACATTTTTTCTCAAGGACAATCCCAGCAACTAAATTGGATTTTTTTAAACATCATTTTCTCAAGAACCTTCAGAGCTACAAACACGGATTTTTAAACATTTTTTCACAAAGACAATCCCAACTATAATCGTGGATTTTTAAAATATTTTTCTTAAGGATCTTCAGAGCTAAAAACAAGTATTTTATAAAATATTTTTTAAGGACCTTCAGAGCAACTAAATTGGATTTATTTTAATATTTTTTCTTGAGGACCTTTAGAGCTACATTTTTTCTCAAGGACAATCCCGGCTATAAACGTGGATTTTTAAAATATTTTTTCTCAAGGACAATCCCGGCTATAAACGTGGATTTAAAAAAAAATTCTCAAAGACAATCCCGACTATAAACGTGGATTTTTAAAATATTTTTTCTCACGGACCTTCAGAGCTATAAACGTGGATTTTTAAAATATTCTTTCTCAAGGACCTTCAGAGCTATAAACGTGGATTTTTAAAATATTTTTTCTCAAGGACAATCCCGGCTATAAACGTGGATTTTTAAAATATTTTTTCTCAAGGACAATCCCGGCTATAAACGTGGATTTTAAAAATATTTTTTTCTTAAGGACAATCCCAGCTATAAACGTGGATTTTTAAAATATTTTTTTTCTCAAGGACAATCCCAGCTATAAACGTGGATTTTTAAAATATTTTTTCTCAAGGACAATCCCAGCTATAAACGTGGATTTTTAAAATATTTTTTCTCAAGGACAATCCCAGCTATAAACGTGGATTTTTAAAATATTTTTTCTCAAGGTTCTTCAGAGCAACAAACTTGGATTTTTTTTAAACATTTTTTCTTGATGACTTTCAGAGCTACAAACGTGGATTTTTCAAACATTTTTTCTCAAGGACAATTCCAGCTATACACGTGGATTTTTAAAATATTTTTTCTCAAGTATCTTCAGAGCTAAAAACAAGGATTTTATAAAATATTTTTTATGGACCTTCAGAGCAACTAACTTGGATTTTTTTAAACATTTTTTTCTCAAGAATCTTCAGAGCTACAAACACGGATTTTTAAACATTTTTTTCTCCAAGACAATCCCAACTATAAACGTGGATTTTTAAAATATTTTTTTCTCAAGGACCTTCAGAGCTACAAACGTGGATTTTTCAAACATTTTTTTCTCAAGGACAATCCCAGTTATAAACGTGGATTTTTAAAATATTTTTGCTCAAGGATCTTCAAATAAGGATTTTTAAAATATTTTTGCTCAAGGATCTTCAAATAAGGATTTTTAAAATATTTTTTCTCAGGGATCTTCAAAGCTAAAAAAAGGATTTTATAAAATATTTTTTAAGAACTTTCAGAGCAACTATCTTGGATTTTTTTAACATTTTTCTTGAGGACCTTCAGAGCTACAAACGTGGATTTTTTAAAATTTTTCTCAAAGAATTTCAGAGCTACAAACGTCGATTTTTTAAAACATTTTTTTAAAGAATTTCTGAGCTATAAACGTGGATGTTCGAAGCATTTTTCTCAAGGGACTTCAGAGCTACAAATGTGTTTTTTTTAATATTTTCAAGGACCTTTAGACTACAATCGTGGGTTTTTAAAACGTGTTTTTCTCGAGGACCCTCAGAGATTTAAAAATAGATTTTTTTTAATTTTTCCTCACGAACCCTCAGAGGTATAAAGGTGGAATTTTAATATTTTTCTCAAGGACCTTTAGAGCTAAAAATGTGGATATTTTAAACATCTTTCCTCTAGGATCAACGAAATCATTTTTTCTTAAGGACCTACAGGATTTTTTAAACATTTTATACTAAAGATCTTCAGAATTACTAACGTGGATTTATTAAACATTTTTCTGAAGGACCTTCAGAGCTACAAAAGTGGATTTTTAAACATTTTTCCTCAAGTACTTTCAGAGCTACAAACGTGGATTATTTAAGAGATTTTTTCAAGGATCATCCAGTCTTTAAATGTGGATGTTTTAACCATTTTTGCTCAAAAAGAGCTATAAAATGTAGATTTCATAAACATTTTTTCAAGTGGAGCTAAAAACGCAGATTTTTAAAACATATTTTCTTAAGGACCTTCAGAGAAACAAACTTGATTTTTTTTTAAATTTTTTTTCTCAAGGACATAAAGAATACAAACGACGATTTTGAAAAACATTTTTTGGACCTTGAGATTTTTTAAAACTTTTTTTCCTAAGGACATTTAGAGCTAAAAACGTAAGTTTTTTAAACATTTTTCTTCAAGGATCCTCAAAGCTACAAACGTTGGATCGTTAAACATTTTTTCTCAAGCACCTTCAGAGCTACAAACTTAGATTTTTCTAAACTTTTTTTCAAGGACTTTCAGAGCAATAAACGTGGACTTTTAGACCTTTAGAATTACGAACGAAGATTTTTTAAACATTTTTTCTCAAGGACCTACAAGCTTGGATTCTTTAATTATTTTTTCTCTGGGACTTCAGAGCTATTAGTGTGGATTTTTAACCTGTTTTTTTAAATTCTATCCAGACTAAGAGCGTTGATTTAAAAATATTTTTTTCCCGAGGACCTTCATAGCTAAAAAACGTGAATTTAAAAACATTTTCCCGAGGAGGACCTTCAGAGCTAGAAAACATGAATTTGAAAACTTAACCTTTTAAAAGTATTTTTCAAGGACCTTTTGAGTCATTAAGTCGGATTTTTAGAGTGGATTTTTTAAGAATATTTGTTCAAGGACCTCTCGATCTGTCAAGAAGCAATTGAGATATAAATGTCGATTTGTTTTTTTTTTCACTATCTTCTGAGCCAATTTTATGATGTTTTTAAGGCTATTTTAAGGCTATTATTTCTACACGGACTTCGAAATGCTTTTTGAGCCTTTGAGTTAACGACTCATTTTTAAGAATATTTCTTACGAGACTTTTGAGCAATTTACAAGAATTGTTAATTATATTACCCAAGTACTTTCGGATTTACTATCGCGTATGATGTTGATATTTTAATTTATTTAGAATATTTGTATTACTAATATTTTTGCTGAGCAACATACTAGATTTTTATATTTTTTTTATATATATTCTAGGGTGCTTACCGACCTTTTTGTTCTTTCTTATCATCCCTTTCTCACCATACCCTTTAGTTACTATTTTAGTACTTTCCCTCCCCAATGTCCTGCTAATGATACTTAATGATTGCTGTGGAAGGTAGACGACCATTAACCATTTCAGTGTTGTAATACTTTTGATACTTGGGTGTTCCTTCGGTGGCCAACAGCTAGCCACTCAACTGCTTTCGTCCAATTTAGCCATCACCACCAACGCTTTGCAATGAAACAAAAGATGTATGTCAGCTGGATTTTAGCCAAATGATAATTGATGTCATCGCTTCTTGTCAAGAGCTTAAATTACATTATGTTCACGACATTGATTGCAATTTACTGCCTGCCTCCGCACCGAACCTTGTACACCGCTATGTGCTGTGCATTTACCAGAACTTCAGTTATTAGGATTACAGCCATTGGGGCATATCGCCAAAAGTCGGCCAAGACAAGTATGTGGTTGCGACAATTATGAGTCTGTTACATATTTCAAGGATTGCCATTGCGCTGCGCTCATTATTATCTCAAGATGTTTCAAATGTTCGAGGAAAATGATTGACTTGCGAAGCTTATGAGCGAGTTTCTAATGTGTCCCGGTGGATGGATGGATGGCTGGATTTTGATTGACTTGGATACAATGTGATGGTGAACCATTAGCGTCTTGCCAAAAAGGCGATAATGCCATTTTAAAAATGTCTAAATGTACCTTGAGGTAAGGATTTTGGCAAGAATCAAATCTACACTCCCACGTTATAACACACAAACAGTTCTAAATTCACATCAGAAGATTAAACTGTCAAATGGAATTTTGATTTGTGGCAGGATGATGTTGAGTGACTTATGAACTGTACAACTTTATCTTTGTATGTTCTAAAAGAGAACAAAATGTATAGGAGTATATGATGGTGGATAGCTTTTTTAATTTATAAAAAGTTTAGTATATAAATCTCCAGAGAATGTGATTTCCGTTTTAATTACACTTTGCGAAAAAATTGAATTCTTTCGATAATTACAGAAAACATCCAGTAGATTATAAATGTAGAGCTCAGAAGGTAAGACATTTAATTCGACGTTTAAAAATGTTGTAAAGTAGCCTAGGTGGAGGTGGGGAGCCTCCATATTTTTTGAAGATTTTCGGGTTAAGATTCCTTGTAATCTTTACTTTTTAGGCATATAGTGTCATAGGCAATATTACTGGTTACAATATGGGCATTATTTTTTTCAAATTATGGTTAAAAACTACATTGCTAAATTATTTGTCATAAAATTCTACTTGAGGTCTTAGAAGTCATTAACAATCTAAGTTTTATCTAAACGCCAGGAATTCATAAAAAGTAAAAACACAGGGCTGACGCCGTAACTCCTGTGAATTTGTGCGAAATTCTCCACGAATTAGTTCTTAAAGTCCTTAAGAAATAATTTTCAATAAATCCACATTCGTAGCTCTGAAGGTCCCTGAGAAATAATGTTTCAGAAGAAATCGTTGAGAAAAATTTTTCAAAAATCCACTTTAGCAGTTCTGAAGGTCCTTGAGAAAGAATTATGCGAACATCCACGTTTATAACTCTGAAGGTCCTTGAGAAAGAATTTTGCGAACATCCACGTTTTTAACTCTGAAGGTCCTTAAGAAAAAAATTTTGCGAACATCCACGTTTTTAACTCTGAAAGTCCTTGAACAAAATGTTTAAAAAAATCCACGTTTGTAGCTTTGAAGATCTTTGAAAAAATTTGTTTAAAACATTGACATTTGTAGCTCTGAAGGTCCATGAGACAAAAAGTTTTATAGCTACGAAGGTTTTTGAGAACGTTAATAGCTCTGGAGATCCTTGAGAAAAGATACTTCGAGCATTCACGTTTATAGCTAGGAAGGTCCTAGAGAAAATATTTCGAGCATTTCACGCTTATAGGTCTAAAGGTCTTAGAGAAAATAAATGTTCGAACATTCACGTTTATAGCTCTGAAGGTGTATGAGAAAAAGAATTTTAAATAATTTGAAGGTTTGAATGTGAAGGTCCTTGCATTTTTTGTAAAGATCCCTTGGAAAAAATGTTTCAAAAATCCATGTTTATAGCTCTGAAGGTCCTTGAAAAAAAATTTTCAAAAATCAACGTTAATAGCTCTGAAGATCCTCGAGAGAAGATATTTCGAACATTCGTTCTTATAGCTTTGAAGGTCCTTGAGAAAAAAATGTTTGAACATCTACGTTTGTGCCTATGAAGATACTTCGAATATTCACGTTTATAGCTCTGAAGGTTTTTGAGAAAGAAGTTTAAAAAATCAGGGTTTATAACTCTAAAGGTCCTTGAAGTTTTTTTTTTTTTTTTTTTTTTTTTGAAAAATCATCATTAATATTTCTGAAGATCCTTTGGAAAAATTCTTTAACAAATCCAGGTTTATAGCTCTGAAGGTCCTTGAAAAAAATGTTTGAAAAATCAACGTTAATAACGCTGAAGATCCTTGAGAAAAGATATTTCGAACATTCATGTTTATAGCTCCAAAGATTCCTTGGAATTTTTTTTTAAAAAATCCAGGTTTATTGCTCTGAAGGTCCTTGAAAAAAAGTTTGAAAAATCAAGGTTTATAGCTCTGAATATCCTTGAGAAAAGATATTTCGAACATTCGTGCTTATAGCTCTGAAGTATCTTGAGAAAAAAATGTTCGAACATCCACATTTATGCCTCTGAAGGTCCTTCGAATATTCCCGTTTATAGCTCTAAATGAAAGAAGTTTCAAAACTCAGGGATTATAGCTCTAAAGGTCCTTGATTTTTTTAAATCATTAATAGCTTTGGAGATCCCTTGGAAAAAATGTATAAAAAATCCTGGCTTAAAGCTCTGAAGGTCCTTGAAAAAATTAAAGATCCTTGAGAAAAGATAATTCTAACATTCATGTTTATAGCTCGGAAGGTCCTAGAGAAAAAAAAATATTTAAAAAGTCCACGTTTATAGCTCTAGAGCTCCTTGAGAAAAAAGTGTTTAAGAAATCCAAGTTTGTAGGTCTGGAAGTCCTTGGGAATAAATGTTTCGAAAAAATCCTTGAGACAACACGTTTATGCCTCTGAAGGCCCTTCGAACATTCTCGTTTATAGCTCTAAATGGTCCTTGAGAAAGAAGTTTCAAAAATCAGGGTTTATAGCTCTAAAAGTCCTTGATTTTTTTTAAATCAGCTCTGAAGATCCCTTCGAAAAAAATGTATAAAAAAAATCCTGGCTTATAGCTCGGAAGGTCCTAGAGAAAAAAATATTTTAAAAAGTCCACGTTCATAGCTCTAGAGCTCCCTGAGAAAAAAGTGTTTAAGAAATCCACGTTTGTAGCTCTGAAGGTCCTTGAGAATAAATTTTTCGAAAAAATCCTAGAGACAAAATGTTTGAGAAATCCACGTTTGTAGCTCTGGAGGTACTTGAGAATAAATGTTTCAAAAAAATCCTTGAGAAAAAAATGTTTAAGAAATCCACGTTTGTAGGTTAGAAGGACCTTGAGGAAAAATGTTAAAAAATCCACGTTTTTAACTCTACAGGTCCTTGAGGAAAAATGTTTTAAAAATCCAAGTTCTTACCCCTGAATATCCTTTAGTTGAACATTTCGAATATCCACGTTTATAGCTTCTAAGATCCTTGCGAAAAAATATTTCAAAAGTCCGCATTTATATCTTAGAAGGTATTTAAGAAAAATGTGTTACGAACATCCAAGTTTATAGCTCTGAAAGTCCTCAAACATTTTTTTTAAAAATCCAGATTTATTGTTTTGAAGGTCCTAGAAAGAAATTTTTAAATTCAAATATTTAGTTTGTAGCTCTGATGGTCATATAAAACTTTACTTTAAAGGAATATTGACAAAGGCAAAAAAATTCAAATTTCAATATAAGTCAGAAAAGAAAACTCTCTTTCTATGATATATCATGAAAATATTTCCATCAATGTTCCCAAAAAAAACTTGAAAATATTTTTTAATTTTTTGTTTAAATTTCCCTCAAATTCCCATAAAAAGGTATTTTAAATCATGTATAGATTTCTGTTTAGCATTTCAAACCTCAATTTCACAAACATAAATACCCACCCATCCTTACCCACTGGGCGTATGTGTAATGAATCATACATTTACCTTAGCCTACACATAAATCATACGCATCAGTGTTCAAATACGATTTCGGGCAATAACACGAAATACACATTTAAAATAATATTGCCTGCGAATGCCAGAAACGTGAACAAAATATGTGTTTACACATCCTTAGCCAACGTGAAATGTTAAATATTGCCAGGGGAATGAAATTCACCAGAAGGCGCAGTAGCTCATACTTACACACAGCAATGTCACAGTGTAAATAATATCAAAACAAACATGGGGATTTCCACTCATTTCGATGAATGTGTATTAAAAAACAAAACACAAAAACAACGACAACGACAGCAACAACGAGAAAAACAATAAAATCCTAACCCAACAGAAATTAAATTCAACGAAATCCCATAATACTCGAGAAAAGTTGGGAGAGAAGTCACATTTAAACCCAATGTTGTTGTTGTTGTTTGAAAACAGGAAATGAATAAAATATGAACTCAAAGGATTTGCTTCCAATAAAATATTACGTGGAAATCGTATTTACTTTGGAAATTTGTTCCGGCCAACGACTTTGGAAGTCATTTTCTGTGAACACATGGGGGAGGAGAAATTTTGGTTTTAAAAATATAAGTGAATGAACTTTTGTTTTCTTTTGTCATATGGAATTGCTTCATAACAAAAATCAAACATTATAAAGAACATTAAGTTAATATTATTATTTTTACAATTTCGAGTATGCAATAAATATTTAAAACCTCTGAAATTTATAACTCAGATGATCCTTGAGAAAAAAAGTTCATGATTTCACCCTTGACCTTAAAGAATATTAAAAAAAATACACGCTTATCCTTACTAAAATTTTAAAATATTTGTAAAATTCACGTTTCGTAGCTCAATTAGTCGATGAAAAATATATTTAAAAACCCACCCATAAAACAAAGTGAGTCCTTGACAAAAAATATCTTTAAAAATTCACGTTCTGAAACTCAGATTGTCCTTGACAAAAAATATCTTTAAAAATTCACGTTCTGAAACTCAGATTGTCCTTGAAAAATTATTTTTAAAAATCCACGTTTTGAAGCTCAGAATGTCCTCGAAAAATTATTTTTATAAATCCACGTTCTGAAGCTCAAATTGTCCTTGAAAAATTATTTTTAAAAATCCACATTTTGAAGCTCAGATTGTCCTTGAATTTTTTTTTAAAAAATCCACGTATTGAAGCTCAAATTGTCCTTGAAAAATTATTTTTAAAATCCACGTTTTCAATTAGTTGTTAAAAAAATATTTTCAAAAATCTAAGTTTTGAAACCCTGATTGTCCTTGAAAAAATATTTTTGAAAATTCAAGTTTTGAAGCTGAGTAAATAAAATATATCTTTAACTCCACAATTCGAACTTCAGTTAGACCTTAAAAATAGCGTAGCTTTAAAGATCCTTGAGAAAATATGTTTCAAAAATCCTTTAAAAATTTTTGAAGGACCTTAAAAAATGCCTAAAATATCCACATTTGTAGTTCAGATGGTCAGATGGTGAAAAGAAAAATGTTGCGAACATCCACGCTTATAGCTCCGAACGTTCTGAAAATAAATGTTTAAAAAATCCAAATTTATAGCTAAGACGGTCCTTGACAAAAAAATTTATAATATCCACATTTAGGGAAGTTTTGAAGTTCCTAGAAATTTTTTTTCATAAAATCCACGTTTGTAACTCTGAAGGTCCATAAGAAAAAGATGTTATGAACATTCACGTTTATAGCTCTGAAAGTCGTTGAGAAAATATGTATGTTTAGAAAAAATATGTTTAGAAAAATCCAATTTTACAGGTCTGAATATCCTTGAGAAAAATATGTTTCGAACACCCACGTTTATAGGTCTGCAGGTTCATGAGAAAGAATGTTTAAAAAATCCACGTTAATAATTCGGAAGGTTCATGAAAGGCATGTTTAAATAAAAGATCCACGTTTGTATGTGTGACGATAATCCACGATAATAGCTCTGAGGGTCCTTGAGGAAAACAGCTCGAACATCCATGTTTATAGCTCTGAAGTTCCCTGAGCAAAAATATTCAAAAATAAACACCTTTATAGCTCTGAAGGTCCTTGCGAAATGATTAAAAAATCCACGTTTCTGGCTCAGAAAGTCCTTAAGAAAATCTATTTAAAAAATTGAAGTTTGAGAAAATCTATTTAAAAATTAACGTTTATTCCTCTGAAGGTCCTAGAGAAATTGTTGAAAACATCAAGTCTTTGATGATCCTTAAATAATTATGTTTAAAATACCCACGTTTATGCCTCTGAAGGTCCCTGAAAAAAATGTTTAAACAATCCACTTTACAGCTCTGAAGGTACCTAAAATCCACGTATAGCTCTGAGAGTCGTTGAGAAAAATCAAATTTTTTAAGTCTGAAGGTCTATGAGAGGCATGTTTAAAAGGTCCACGTTTGTATGTCTGAAGATTTGAGAGAGAGAAGATTTCCTCGTTTATAGATCTGAGGGTCATTGAGAAAAAATATTAAAAAACTCTATCTTTATAGCTCTGAAGGTCCTTGACAAAATAAGGTTTAAAAAAATTCCACTTCTCTGGCTTTGAAAGTCCTTGAGAAAATCTATTAAAAATTTGACGTTTGTAGAAAATTCATGTTTATTCCTCTGGAGGTCCTAGAGAAAAAATATCTAAAAAAATCGAAGTTTATATCTTTGATGGTCCTTGAAAAACTATGTCTAAAATATTCACATTTATGCCTCTTAAGTTTCTTGGGAAAAATATTTAAAAATCCACTTTAAAGCTCTGAAAATCCTGGAGAAAAATTTTTTAAAAAATCCACTTTACAGCTCTGAAGTTCTTAGAGAAAAATGTTCAAAAAATCTACGTTTATAACTCTGAAGGTGCTTGAGAAAATACGTTTCGATCATCCGCGCTTAAAGCTCTGAAGCCCTTTAAGAAACTATGTCTTTAAAATCCTCATTTATAGCTCTAAGGGTCCTTAGGAAAAATATTCAAAAAATCATGTTTATAGATCTGAAGATCCTTGAGAAGAAATGTTCAAAACTCCTCGTTTATAGCTCTAAGGGCCCTTGAGAAAAAATGTTTAAAGGTCCTTAAGATAAAATGAATAAAAATTTACGTTTACAGCCTGGA
This sequence comes from Musca domestica, assembly GCF_030504385.1. Taxonomy (NCBI): domain Eukaryota; kingdom Metazoa; phylum Arthropoda; class Insecta; order Diptera; family Muscidae; genus Musca; species Musca domestica. Next base: position 4,065,168 of record NW_026712283.1, on the reverse strand, counting down.
TGGCCCTTGAGAAATAATAATTAAAAATCCACTTTTATGGTTTGGAAAATGCTAGATAATCTGAAGTTACCCGGGAAAAATGTTTAAAAATTAAAGAAACCCAAACAAAGTACAAAGTGCTCTTCCGCAAATCATCAGTCTATAATCTCCTTATTAGTTCTTACAAATTTTAATTCTCAATAATTACATCTTTACTTTGAAATATTTCAAAGCGATAATCATTTGCCAATGCAATAAATTCCTTGTTATCCATTAAACATTTATTGCAGCTCATTTATCTCTTTAATGCCTTTAAATTCAGTCATTGCCTATCCTAGATTTTCTTTCCTCTCAGTCGCAGTACTTCGATCTGCACTTCATTACGATGGATATTTATTTATTTGCTTGGTTTCTTTCGCAAGCATTCGTGCTTAGCAAATAAAAAATTGTCTGTGTTTAAGATTTGCTTGAGGTCAGAGAACCTACTTCCGTTTTCCGTTTTACAGTCCATCCATCCATCCATCTCTCTCCCTGTGTGTGGGTTCTCCAATCGACACATTTTATTTATGGCTAGCATTAAAATCGTAAAATAAACTTCTAGTAGACACTAGCTGTAGACTATTATCTGTGAGATATTGACAATTACAATGTGTTTTTAAGGGATGGGGAGGGGATTGGTGTGGGTTGATTGTCCCACCCACACTGCATACTGCTGTTATATTTTAAATAAAAATCATCAATAAAATTTAAGCTCCAGCAATGGTCAGTGGGGAAGGGAATGGTTGGTATGGTGTTGTGTGTTTTTTCTTCTTTTTCTGTATTGGCATTAAATTTACGACACTCATTTTCATTGTGCTGATATCAGAGGAATAAAATCTCATTTAAATGTTATCGATTTAAAATTTATTTCTTATCAATAAATTGGAATAATTGAATATTGAAAATAATTTATGAATTTTAGTTTTTTGTATTATTTTAATTGTATTCCGGAAGCAAGGGAAAAATGAACTTGTATTTAACAAGTTAAAATGAAGCTGCTAATTTCGGCCGGGCCGAACTTTTAATGCCCTCAGCCATTTGGGAAGAACTGGCAACTGTGTAAAATAAAATTCTTTGAAAATGTTGCTATAATTTTCAAAAACTCGGAATATCTTATGTGTTACAGTTATATGGGGTTATGCGAAAACCTGGACCTCTACGTCTAATTTTCTGCCAGAGAAGATGTGTTATGAACTGAAAATATAAAGTTTGAGGCAATTCTGTTAAAAAATCTAGCTAAAATCATCAAAATACAGGCAATTTTCTGTCATATGAAGTAGTGTCTATTGCGAACTCCGACTTCCGAATTTGATATGATTCGATGATAAGTGTGACTAAAATCATCAAAATATCGAATATAGGGGAGTTTAATATGAAAACAGGGGCCCACTTCAATTATCTGCCAGAGAAAGTGGCACCTATTACGAACTCTACCAAATTTAAACTTATTCCGATGACAGACATAGCTACTTCATTTCATTCAGAAGCTAGAATGATTTCCACAGACTGACATACAGGCAGAAGGCGCCTGAAAAAAAAATTTAAAAATCCACGTTTGTAGCTCTGACAGTTCTTGAGGAAAAAAATTTAAAAATCCACGTTTGTAGCTCTGACAGTTCTTGAGAAAAAATGTTTAAAAATCCACGTTTGTACCTTTGACTGTTCTTGAGAAAAAAATTTTAAAAATCCACGTTTATAACTCTGAAGGTTTTGGAGAAAAATATTTAAAAAATCCACGTTTATAATTCTGAACGTCCTTGAGAAAAAATGTTTAAAAAATCCACGTTTATAATTCTGAACGTCCTTGAGAAAAAATGTTTAAAAAATCCACCTTTGTACCTCTAACGGTTCCTAAGAAAAAATGTTTTAAAAATCCACATTTGTAGCTCTGACGGTTCCTGAGAAAAAATGTTTGAAAAATCGACGTTTGTAGCTCTGATGATCCTTGAGAAAAAATGTTTAAAAAATCCACGTTTATCGCTTTGAGGGTCCTGGAGAAAAAATGTTTAAAAAATCCACGTTTATCGCTTTGAGGGTCCTGGAGAAAAAATGTTTAAAAAATCCACGTTTGTAGCTCTGATGGTCCTTGAGAAAAAATGTTTGAAAAATCGACGTTTGTAGCTCTGATGATCCTTGAGAAAAAATGTTTAAAAAATCCACGTTTATCGCTTTGACGGTCCTGGAGAACAAATGTTTAAAAAATCCACGTTTATCGCTTTGAGGGTCCTGGAGAACAAATGTTTAAAAAATCCACGTTTGTAGCTCTGATGATCATTGAGAAAAATGTTTGAAAAATCGACGTTTATAGCTCTGATGATCCTTGAGAAAAAAAATGTTAAAAAGCCACTTCTATTGCTCTGATGGACCTTGAGAAAAAATGTTTAAAAATCCACGTTTGTAGCTCTGATGGTTCTTGAGGAAAAATGTTTAAAAAATCCAAGTTTGTAGCTCTTATGGTCCTTGCAAAAAAAAAATTTAAAAAGCCACTTTTATTGCTCTTATGGACCTTGAGAAAAAATGTTTAGAAATCCACGTTTGTAGCTCTGATGGTTCTTGAGGAAAAATGCTTAAAAATCCACGTTTGTAGCTCTGACAGTTCTTGAGGAAAAATGTTTTAAAAAATGCACGTTTGTAGCTTTGACGGTTCTTGAGAAAAAATGTTAAAAAATCAACTTTTATTGCTCTGATGGTCCTTGAGAAAAAAATGTTTAAAAATAACCGTTTGTAGCTCTAACTGTTCTTGAGAAAAAAAAAACATTTAAAAATCCACGTTTATAACTCTGAAGGTCTTGGAGAAAAATATTTAAAAAAATCCACGTTTATAATTCTGAACGTCCTTGAGAAAAATATTTAAAAACCCATGTTAATCGCTAAGAGGGCTCTTGGCAAAAAAGTGTTTAAAAAACAGCGTTCATAGCTCTGAGGGTCCTTGAAAAAAATGTTTTAAAAATCTACGCTTGTAGCTCTAGGTGTGAAGAAAAAATGTTTAAATTCAACGTCTGTAGTTCTGAAGAAAAAGTGTTTAAAAATCCACGTTAATAGCTCTGAAAGTAATGTTTAGAGCTTCGTTTTATCCATTATATATTACACGATGTCCGTCCAAATGGTAGGAATCCGCCCTATCTAAGAATTCCATGTTCACTGGTCTGTAATTATGATCTGCAGAGAAAATGCAAAATTTGTTTGTTTTTGGTCCATTTCAACTCCAATTTCATCCGATCAACTCCAAAAACATAGGCTTCTATTCTGACCCTAACCCTAAACCCTGGATCAGACCGAAATTACGACCTGTAGTGTGACCTGAGGATGGGATAGAATTGGATATCTAAAATTTGGTATTATAGTCAATTTTTATGAGGTTCTGTTGATATATGGAGTAAGATTTTGAAAAACGTAGCAAAAGTACGAAAAATACTAAGTGGAATAAAATTTGGTATTGAGAGAAGGGATATAGTTCGAAATCACTTGTTTGGCCTAAGGACGAACTCTAACAAAATTGGCAATAATTGATAAAAATTGGCAGAGACTACCAAATTTAGCATAGAATTAAGTGTGTTAAATTTCGGTACAGATATACACGGTGAGATAAAAAAACTGCTACAAAGTCCAATGCCATAATTTTTTTTTAATTTTATTGAATGAAAGCAAAAAATGTCGGAAATGGCGTCAAATTTAAGAATAAGTTTAGACTTGTTGGAAGTGGTCACTTTTGGCAGGAATTATGGCCTTCACACGGCCAATGAAACTGTCACACGCTGCCCGAATGTTGCTTTGCGGTATTTTGACTCATTCCCGGCGAAGCGCTTGCTTGAGGTGATCGACACTTTAGTATTTTTCAGGGCCAACCTTGCTTTCCAAGATACTCCAGACACAATAGTCCAACGGATTGGTATCCGGAGATTTTGGTGGCCATTGTGCGCTGGAAATGAAGCGAGGAGCCTCATTTTGTAACCATTCTTGGATGGCGCGTGCTAAATGCGATGGTGCTGATGCTGAGTCCTGTTGGGATGTCCAATGCCTGCGGCCAAAATGTTTGCTTGCCCAAGGCTTTAATACACCCTGCAGAATATTTTCGCGATAATATTCGACATTTATTTTGATGCCGCGGTCCATAAATACGAGCGGACAGCGACCAACGGCTGTTATGGGGGCCCAGACCATCACCATTGCCAGCCGGCGCTTGAGTTCTGGTGCCCAACCTAAGGTACACATTTTCAGCTGACCTCTTTGGCAAGTAAATACGATCTTTTTGTTTGTTTACAAACTGCTGGACAACGAATGTTTTCTCTTTGGAGCGGAGAAAACCAAATTCGGCAGTTCACCACTTTCCGCCAAGCGAAGCAACTCTTTAGCTCTTTTGAGTCTATTTTCTTTCTGTTGCGGTGTAAGTTCTTACACGTTTTGGAATTTCAATGGCTTTACCCTGAGCTCATTTTTCAATATTTGCCGAATGGAATATTGCGATATGTTAAGTTCATGAGCCATTCGGCCACTACTTTTCCAACCAGTTCTGCTGATTTTGCTGTTTTCTTCCGTCCACTTCCTTGACGTCGGGCTACGCTACCAGTATCACGGTAACAAGCGATGGTACGAGTCACAAAAGATTTATTCACATTTAAATGCTGGAGTGCTCTAACGATAGCCACTTGTGGCTTTCCAGCCAAATATAAATAAATCACACTTTCTCGCTTGAGTTTCATCACGAATAACTTTTTTCTGGAAAATTCTCACTTAAATGCTTTTGTACGTTTGTAAACAATATAATGGGATGTCACTGGAATAATATTAACAGATTTCGGACGAGTGGCTTAGAAATGACAGCAGTCTGAAATTGGTTGCAGATTTTTCCTCTCACCCTGTATATTTCATCCGATTTGGGGTTTAAGTCCCCGACATTCGTAATATGCACTTCAAAACAGGTACGGGTATTCTGAAAGTCATAACAGGCACTCCATAGCAACGATAATTGTTTCGGATATTTGTAGCGTAACTATTTTTAATATATTACTTGATTTTTTATAGAAATGCTTTACTTTTCCAACATATCACATTGGATGTATTACCTATTCTACCTTTTCCACATTTCCTAAACCATGATGCCCTGAAAGTGTTACTACCCAAAGGGTATTTTCACACATAAAACACTCTCAAAGTTCGTTCTAGTCTAGCTCCCAACTTACCTTTCAAATGTTATATAAATAATTTGATTTTAAATTTTAATTGTGGCCATACGCCTCACAACTCACCACAGGAACCCAAATGGCAGGAAAATAAAAAAATAAAAAGACCGGAAAGAATATAACCACAAGCCAAAAATACACAGGAGAGATGATTTAGACACAAGCGGCAGCAGTAGCAGCAACAAAAAACGACAACAGCAACTACCACAAAGAGCTGTGGCCAGGATAATGAGAAAATGTAGTTGTTGGCAATTTGGCAAAACAATGATAACGTTCAGCCTGTGCTCTTTCCATCGCCTTTTTGCCATTTTTTCGCCTGCCAGAGAAAATGAATGTACGAACTAATCTCGTTTATTATTTAATAGTAATTTATAAACAACAATGGCAGTGGCAGGAACAGCAGCACCAGTACTAGGACCAGCCACCAACACCACTGTCAACATGCAGGGTTGAGAAGGAGGTATGCGTGTGCTGAAAATGTAAACAAACACCGTAATAATTATCAAATAGTCTAATGAAAGTTTTGTTGCCACAACTACAAAAACAACAAGAATACCCAAAAAAGAAGGCGTCGCTCAGCTCTGTGACAGAGAACTACATCCGAAAAAAAATATATTTCGGTAAGGCTGAAGATGAAACAAAATACCTGAAAGAAAAACAACATTTCAACCCAAATTAATTTCTTGGAATTTTTTTTTTTTTTTTTTTTTTTTGGCAAAGACGACGAACTTTGGACCGAAGTTTGGTGTTTCATACCTGACTGAACGTAAGCGACGGAGAGAAAGTTTAAATCGTCTATGCAATAGTATGATAAATTAATGAATGCATAAAAAGGATCAGAGGAGGCAAGGTGGATCTCAAGACACTCTACTTGCACGAAATATTAGGTATCCTATGAGACAAATTTTTGGTCTTCAAAAAGAAGACGTTTTGGTATTTCAAAAGAATATACAAACAGAACATCACTTGGTCTTCTGTGAGAATACTTTGTGGTTTTCTCTGAAAAGAAAAGAAGAAGATGTCTTCTCTGAGAAATAGATCATCTATATCTTCAGATCAGAAGACCTTCTGGTCTTTTCTGAAGAGAAGACCTTCTGGTCTTCTCTACGATGAAGAAATTTTGGTTTTCTCTGGAATAAAGACCTTCTGGTATTCTCTGAGAAGAAGAACTTCTGGTCTTCTTTAAAAATAAGGCCTTCTGTTCTTCAAGAAAGAAAGAAATGAGAGAAGATAAATCTTTTCCGAAAAGTAGACTTCCTGGCCGTTTTCGAGTGAAAGACATTCGGGTGTTCTCCGACTAAAATACCTTCTGGTCCTCTCCGACCACAATATCTTCTGGTCTACTCTGAGTGGAATATGTTCTGGTCTTCTCTGAGAAGACGAGTTTCGCGTCTTCTCCGAGTAGAAAACCTTCAGGTGCTCTCCGAGTAGATGACCTTCGGGTGCTCTCCGAGTAGATGACCTTCGGGTGCTCTCTGAGCAGAAGACCTTCGGTTCTTCTCCGTCTCCTACAAGACGACTTCCTCGTGTTCTACGAGAGGACTTCCTCGCCTTCTACGAGAAGACCTCCTCGTCTTTCACGAGAAGACTTTCTCGTCTTCTACGAGAAGACCTCCTCGCATCCTACGTGGAGAAGACCTCATCGTCTTCAATGAGAAGACCTTCGTGCATTATATAAGAAGACCTTCGTGCATTATATAAGAAGACCTTCGTGTATTATATGAGAAGACCTTCGTGTCTTCTATGAGAAGACCTTCGCGTCCTCTATGAGAAGACCTTCGCGTCTTCTATGAGAAGATCTTCGTGTCTGCTATGAGAAGACCTTCGTGTCTTCTATGAGAAGACCTTCGTGACTTCTATGCGAAGATCTTCATTTCTTCTATGAGAAGACCTTCGCGTCTTCTATGAGAAGACCTCCACGTCTTCTGTGAAAAAGTTATCCGTGTCTTCTATGAAAAAGTTATCCGTGTCTTCTATGAAAAGTCCTCCGTGTCTTCTATGCGAAGTCCTTTTTTTAATGAGAAGAGACCACCGGCTCTTCTATGAGAAGGGACCTCCGGCTCTTCTATGAGAAGAGACCTCCGGCTCTTCTATGAGAAGAGACCTTCTGCTCTGCTATGAGAAGAGATATTCTGCTCTGCTATGAGAAGAGACCTTCTGCTCTGCTATGAGAAGAGACCTTCTGCTCTTCTATGAGAAGAGACCTTCTGCTCTTCTATGAGAAGAGACCTTCTGCCCGTTTCTCTGAGAGGACCTCCTGCTCTTCGCTGAGAAGACATCCTGAACTTTTCTGAGAAGGCCTCCTGCACTTGTTTGAGAAGATCCCTGCTCTTCTCTGAGAAGATACTTTCTTCTCTTTTCTCAGGTGACTTTCTGCCGTCTCTTCTTCTATGAGAAGACATTTCCAAAGTGTCCATCCTCTCATCCTTGCCATTGTTCCATTCAACTATTTTATGCCATTCAATTTTCTCCGGGTTAAAGTGTTTCACGTGTATCCTATTACCTCAATAAATAATATTAAATTTACAACGTCGAATGTAAACTTAACCCCATATATTTCATTTAAAGTTGCTACGCTGTCATCAACGCCTCGCACACTCATACACACGCAAACTGTAATGCGAGACCTAGTTTATTTACACAATCTCTAGCCTTCACCCTACTTTATTTTGTAAATTTGAAAAAGGCATTTCATTTGTGACCCCCTCTGTAATCGGGCTGTGATAATCCCATAAGTGTTCGTGTAGCTATTGTGTTCATCTTGGATGCCCAAATTAGTCTAGGGTTTGGTGACTCACTTCTTTTTTTTTGTTGTTGTTGTGAAATGTTGGCAACAAAATTTACACACCAACACAATAACAAAAAACTGGACTTATGAGGACACTATAGGATGTCCGGAGGATATTTTAGCATCTCAACGTAAACTTCTTTGTTTACACCGAAAGCGACTAGAAACTAGAACCGAACAAATAAACGTTTACGTCTAACCAAGCAATCGGGACAATGAGAATAATAAATAATAGTTAGTTTCATTTTCGTTCTTTTTTTTTGTTTTTGGTTGGAAAGTCTAAAAGACATGGCTCGGCAAAGGACCTAAAATGAAGCAAGCTAGGAGGCAAGCAAGCAATAACAAAAAACAACAACAAAGAAAACCCAACCGACACATTTCTGTGGTTGGCCAAGGCAAAGAAAAAAAATGTTCAAACAAAACAATGAGATAAATGAAATTTCAGACAACCAAAAAGAAGGCATGTCCTGTGAAAAGGCTCACGTAAAGTTTTGAAAGTGAATCTGTAGTTGTTGTTGTTTTTATTGTTTCAAGCACTTCTACTATTGTGTGTGTGTTTTGAGAGCTATAATATCTATTGTTGCCACTGCACATAGTCGTCTTCTGATGCTGTATCTTGGCAGGTGTAGCATTCTTTACATGGCACATGGTTTTCCATTTACAGGGTGTGACCAAAAATAATGTACACAAATGGGAAGAGGGGTGTGACTCCAAAAGTTAGTAAAATCGATTTTTATAAAGAATTGTTGAAGTGGATTTTTTAAAAAATTTTAGAGTCTACCTTAAGGTCTCCAAACGTGGATTTTTTAAAGAATTTTTAGAGTCTACCTAAAGGTCTCCAAATGTGGATTTTTCAAAGAATTTTTAGAGACCACCTAAATGTCTCCAAACGTGGATTTTTTAAACATTTTTTAGAGATTATCTTAAGGCCTTTAAATGTGGATTTTTAAAGTATTTTCAGAGATTATCTTAAAGCCTTAAATGTGGATTTTTGAATAATTTTTAGAGACTACCTAAAGGTCTCCAAATTTTTAGAGACTACCTAAAGGTCTCCAAACGTGGATTTTTTAAAGAATTTTTAGAGACTACCTAAAGGTCTCCAAACGTGGATTTTTTAAAGAATTTTTAGAGACTACCTAAAGGTCTCCAAACGTGGATTTTTTAAAGAATTTTTAGAGACTACATAAAGGTCTCCAAACGTGGATTTTTTAAAGAATTTTTAGAGACTACCTAAAGGTCTCCAAACGTGGATTTTTTAAAGAATTTTTAGAGACTACCTAAAGGTCTCCAAACGTGGATTTTTTAACGAATTTTTAGAGACTACCTAAAGGTCTCCAAACGTGGATTTTTTTAAGAATTTTTAGAGACTACCTAAAGGCCCTGAAACGTGGATTTTTTAAAGAATTTTTAGAGACTACTTAAAGGTCTCCAAACGTGGATTTTTTAAATAATTTTTAGAGACTACCCAAAGGTCTCCAAACGTGGATTTTTTAAAGAATTTTTAGAGACTACCTAAAGCTCTCCAAACGTGGATTTTTTAAAGAATTTTTAGAGACTACCTAAAGGCCCTGAATCGTGGTTTTTTAAAAGAATTTTTAGAGACTACCTAAAGGCCCTTAAACGTGGATTTTTTAAAGAATTTTTAGAGACTACCTAAAGGCCCTGAATCGTGGTTTTTTAAAAGAATTTTTAGAGACTACCTAAAGGCCCTTAAACGTGGATTTTTTAAAGAATTTTTAGAGACTACCTAAAGCTCTCCAAACGTGGATTTTTTAAAGAATTTTTAGAGACTACCTAAAGCTCTCCAAACGTGGATTTTTAAAGAGTTTTTAGAGACTACCTAAAGGTTTTCAAACGTGGATTTTAAGAATTTTTAGAGACTACCTAAAGGTCTCCAAACGTGGATTATATTAGAATTTTTAGAGACTACCTAAAGGTCTCCAAACGTGGATTATATTAGAATTTTTAGAGACTACCTAAAGGTCTCCAAACGTGGATTTTTAAAAGAATTTTTAGAGACTACCTAAAGGTCTACAAACATGGATTTTTAAAGAATTTTTAGAGACTACCTAAAGGTCTCCAAACGTGGATTTTTTATAGAATTTTTAGAGACTACCTAAAGATCTCCAAACGTGGATTTCTTTAAGATTTTTTAGAGACTACATAAAGGTCTCCAAACGTGGATTTCTTTAAGATTTTTTTAGAGACTACATAAAGGTCTCCAAACGTGGATTTCTTTAAGATTTTTTAGAGACTACATAAAGGTCTCCAAACGTGGATTTTTTAAAGAATTTTTAAAAACTACCTAAAGGTCTCCAGACGTGGATTTTTTTAAAGAATTTTTTGAGACTACCTAAAAATCTCCAAATATGGATTTCTTTTAAGAATTTTTAGAGACTACCTAAAGGTCTCCAAACGTGTTTTTTTTAAAGAATTTTTAGAGACTACTTAAAGGTCTCCAAACGTGGATTTCTTTAAGATTTTTTAGAGACTACATAAAGGTCTCCAAACGTGGATTTTTTAAAGAATTTTTAGAAACTACCTAAAGGTCTCCAAACGTGGTTTTTTAAAGAATTTTAGAGACTACCTAAAGGTCTCCAAACGTGGATTTTTAAAGAATTTTAGAGACTACCTAAAGCTCTCCAAACGTGGATTTTTAAAGAGTTTTTAGAGACTACCTAAAGGTTTTCAAACGTGGATTTTAAGAATTTTTAGAGACTACCTAAAGGTCTCCAAACGTGGATTATATTAGAATTTTTAGAGACTACCTAAAGGTCTCCAAACGTGGATTTTTAAAAGAATTTTTAGAGACTACCTAAAGGTCTACAAACATGGATTTTTTAAAGAATTTTTAGAGACTACCTAAAGGTCTCCAAACGTGGACTTTTTATAGAATTTTTAGAGACTACCTAAAGATCTCCAAACGTGGATTTCTTTAAGATTTTTTAGAGACTACATAAAGGTCTCCAAACGTGGATTTCTTTAAGATTTTTTAGAGACTACATAAAGGTCTCCAAACGTGGATTTTTTAAATAATTTTCAAAAACTACCTAAAGGTCTCCAGACGTGGATTTTTTTAAAGAATTTTTTGAGACTACCTAAAGGTCTCCAAACGTGGATTTTTTAAATAATTTTCAAAAACTACCTAAAGGTCTCCAGACGTGGATTTTTTTAAAGAATTTTTTGAGACTACCTAAAGGTCTACAAACATGGATTTCTTTTAAGAATTTTTAGAGACTACCTAAAGGTCTCCAAACGTGGTTTTTTTAAAGAATTTTTAGAGACTACTTAAAGGTCTCCAAACGTGGATTTCTTTAAGATTTTTTAGAGACTACGTAAAGGTCTCCAAACGTGGATTTTTTAAAGAATTTTTAAAAACTACCTAAAGGTCTCCAGACGTGGATTTTTTTAAAGAATTTTTTGAGACTACCTAAAAATCTCCAAACATGGATTTCTTTTAAGAATTTTTAGAGACTACCTAAAGGTCTCCAAACGTGGTTTTTTTAAAGAATTTTTAGAGACTACTTAAAGGTCTCCAAACGTGGATTTCTTTAAGATTTTTTAGAGACTACATAAAGGTCTCCAAACGTGGATTTTTTAAAGAATTTTAGAAACTACCTAAAGGTCTCCAAACGTGGTTTTTTAAAGAATTTTTAGAGACTACCTAAAGGTCTCCAAACGTGGATTTATAAAGAATTTTTAGAGACTACCTAAAGCTCTCCAAACGTGGATTTTTAAAGAGTTTTTTGAGACTACCTAAAGGTTTTCAAACGTGGATTTTAAGAATTTTTAGAGACTACCTAAAGGTCTCCAAACGTGGATTATATTAGAATTTTTAGAGACTACCTAAAGGTCTCCAAACGTGGATTTTTAAAAGAATTTTTAGAGACTACCTAAAGGTCTACAAACATGGATTTTTTAAAGAATTTTTAGAGACTACCTAAAGGTCTCCAAACGTGGATTTTTTATAGAATTTTTAGAGACTACCTAAAGATCTCCAAACGTGGATTTCTTTAAGATTTTTTAGAGACTACATAAAGGTCTCCAAACGTGGATTTCTTTAAGATTTTTTAGAGACTACATAAAGGTCTCCAAACGTGGATTTTTTAAAGAATTTTCAAAAACTACCTAAAGGTCTCCAGACGTGGATTTTTTTAAAGAATTTTTTGAGACTACCTAAAGGTCTCCAAACGTGGATTTTTTAAATAATTTTCAAAAACTACCTAAAGGTCTCCAGACGTGGATTTTTTTAAAGAATTTTTTGAGACTACCTAAAGGTCTACAAACATGGATTTCTTTTAAGAATTTTTAGAGACTACCTAAAGGTCTCCAAACGTGGTTTTTTTAAAGAATTTTTAGAGACTACTTAAAGGTCTCCAAACGTGGATTTCTTTAAGATTTTTTAGAGACTACGTAAAGGTCTCCAAACGTGGATTTTTTAAAGAATTTTTAAAAACTACCTAAAGGTCTCCAGACGTGGATTTTTTTAAAGAATTTTTTGAGACTACCTAAAAATCTCCAAACATGGATTTCTTTTAAGAATTTTTAGAGACTACCTAAAGGTCTCCAAACGTGGTTTTTTTAAAGAATTTTTAGAGACTACTTAAAGGTCTCCAAACGTGGATTTCTTTAAGATTTTTTAGAGACTACATAAAGGTCTCCAAACGTGGATTTTTTAAAGAATTTTTAGAAACTACCTAAAGGTCTCCAAACGTGGTTTTTTAAAGAATTTTTAGAGACTACCTAAAGGTCTCCAAACGTGGATTTATAAAGAATTTTTAGAGACTACCTAAAGCTCTCCAAACGTGGATTTTTAAAGAGTTTTTTGAGACTACCTAAAGGTTTTCAAACGTGGATTTTAAGAATTTTTAGAGACTACCTAAAGGTCTCCAAACGTGGATTATATTAGAATTTTTAGAGACTACCTAAAGGTCTCCAAACGTGGATTTTTAAAAGAATTTTTAGAGACTACCTAAAGGTCTACAAACATGGATTTTTTAAAGAATTTTTAGAGACTACCTAAAGGTCTCCAAACGTGGATTTTTTATAGAATTTTTAGAGACTACCTAAAGATCTCCAAACGTGGATTTCTTTAAGATTTTTTAGAGACTACATAAAGGTCTCCAAACGTGGATTTCTTTAAGATTTTTTAGAGACTACATAAAGGTCTCCAAACGTGGATTTTTTAAAGAATTTTCAAAAACTACCTAAAGGTCTCCAGACGTGGATTTTTTTAAAGAATTTTCAAAAACTACCTAAAGGTCTCCAGACGTGGATTTTTTTAAAGAATTTTTTGAGACTACCTAAAAATCTCCAAACATGGATTTCTTTTAAGAATTTTTAGAGACTACCTAAAGGTCTCCAAACGTGGTTTTTTTAAAGAATTTTTAGAGACTACTTAAAGGTCTCCAAACGTGGATTTCTTTAAGATTTTTTAGAGACTACATAAAGGTCTCCAAACGTGGATTTTTTAAAGAATTTTTAGAAACTACCTAAAGGTCTCCAGACGTGGATTTTTTTAAAGAATTTTTTGAGACTACCTAAAAATCTCCAAACATGGATTTCTTTTAAGAATTTTTAGAGACTACCTAAAGGTCTCCAAACGTGTTTTTTTTAAAGAATTTTTAGAGACTACCTAAAGGTCTCCAAACGTGGATTTTTTAAAGAATTTTTAGAGACTACCTAAAGGTCTCCAAACGTGGATTTTTTAAAGAATTTTTAGAGACTACCTAAAGGCCTTGAAACGTGGATTTTTTAAAGAATTTTTAGAGACTACCTAAAGGTCTCCAAACCTGGATTTTTTAAAGAATTTTTAGAGACTACCTAAAGGCCTTGAAACGTGGATTTTTTTAAAGAATTTTTAGAGACTACCTAAAGGTCTCCAAACGTGGATTTTTTAAAGAATTTTTAGAGACTACCTAAAGGCCTTGAAACGTGGATTTTTTAAAGAATTTTTAGAGACTACCTAAAGGCCTTGAAACGTGGATTTTTTAAAGAATTTTTAGAGACTACCTAAAGGCCTTGAAACGTGGATTTTTTAAAGAATTTTTAGAGACTACCTAAAGGCCTTGAAACGTGGATTTTTTAAAGAATTTTTAGAGACTACCTAAAGGCCTTGAAACGTGGATTTTATAAAGAATTTTTAGAGACTACCTAAAGGCCTTGAAACGTGGATTTTTAAAGAATTTTTAGAGACTACCTAAAGGCCTTGAAACGTGGATTTTTTAAAGAATTTTTAGAGACTACCTAAAGGCCTTGAAACGTGGATTTTTTAAAGAATTTTTAGAGACTACCTAAAGGCCTTGAAACGTGGATTTTTTAAAGAATTTTTAGAGACTACCTAAAGGCCTTGAAACGTGGATTTTTTAAAGAATTTTTAGAGACTACCTAAAGGCCTTGAAACGTGGATTTTTTAAAGAATTTTTAGAGACTACCTAAAGGCCTTGAAACGTGGATTTTATAAAGAATTTTTAGAGACTACCTAAAGGCCTTGAAACGTGGATTTTTAAAGAATTTTTAGAGACTACCTAAAGGCCTTGAAACGTGGATTTTTTAAAGAATTTTTAGAGACTACCTAAAGGCCTTGAAACGTGGATTTTATAAAGAATTTTTAGAGACTACCTAAAGGCCTTGAAACGTGGATTTTTTAAAGAATTTTTAGAGACTACCTAAAGGCCTTGAAACGTGGATTTTTTAAAGAATTTTTAGAGACTACCTAAAGGTCTCCAAACGTGGATTTTTTAAATAATTTTTAGAGACTACCTAAAGGCCTCCAAACGTGGATTTTTTAAAGAATTTTTAGAGACTACCTAAAGGCCTCCAAACGTGGATTTTTTAAAGAATTTTTAGAGACTACCTAAAGGCCTTGAAACGTGGATTTTTTAAAGAATTTTTAGAGACTACCTAAAGGCCTTGAAACGTGGATTTTTTAAAGAATTTTTAGAGACTACCTAAAGGCCTCCAAACGTGGATTTTTTAAAGAATTTTTAGAGACTACCTAAAGGCCCTTAAACGTGAATTTTTTAGAGAATTTTTAGATACTACCTAAAGGTCTCCAAATGCGGATTTTTTTTAAAGAATTTTTAGATACTACCTAAAGGTCTCCAAATGCGGATTTTTTTTAAAGAATTTTTAGATACTAATTAAAGGTCTCCAAACGTAGATTTTTTAAAGAATTTTTAGAGACTACCTAAAGGTCTCCAAACGTGGATTTTTTAAAGAATTTTTAGAGACTACCTAAAGGTCTCCAAACGCGGATTTTTAAAGAATTTTTAGAGACTACCTAAAGGTCTCCAAACGCGGATTTTTTTAAGAATTTTTAGAGACTATCTAAAGGTCTCCAAACGTGGATTTTTAAAATAATTTTTAGAGACTACCTAAAGATCTCCAAACGTGGATTTTCTAAATAATTTTTAGAAACCTAAAGGTCCTGAAACGTGGATTTTTTAAAGAATTTTTAGAGACTACCTAAAGGTCTGCAAACGGGGATTTTTTTAAAGAATTTTTAGTGATTACCTTTAGGCCCTGAAGCGTGGATTTTTTAAAGAATTTTTACCTAAAGGTTACGGGGATTTTTTTTAAAGAATTTTTAGTGATTACCTTTAGGCCCTGAAACGTGGATTTTTCAAAGAATTTTTAGTGATTACCTTTAGGCCCTGAAACGCGGATTTTTAAAATAGTTGTTAGAGACTACCTAAAGGTTTCCAAACGTGAGTTTTCTAAAGAATTGTTAGGGACTACCTAAAATAATATAAAAAAAAAATTTGAAACCTGAAAGTCTCCAAATTTGTTTTTTTTTTGCCACCTACTTTTGTACCACCCTGTTACAGTCTTATGTTTACATCATGTTGTTGTTTTCATTTTTGTTTCCATTTTTTCTTTCCGTAACAAAATTTTTTCTCTGGTTAGGTTATAACATCATTGTGTAGCAACCATATGTGGTTTGTTTGGGACAAACAATTTTCGGAAAAATTAGAAAAGCATATCACACAATACCAGAAGCAGCACCAGAAGAAGCTATTCACTTAGACACAAACACACACTCATACCATAAATTGCTAAGTGTTAGGCGAATAGGTAATCATTAGGAGAGAAAATTATATGTAATAAAATCTTTGGAATTTGGTCATATTTCTTGCTGTTGGCATATTTTCAATACCAAATGATGGATCTCTACCAAGGAAATATATTTTTTTGGAATAAAGAAACGCCATTGATTTCTATTGTTTTGTTTTCCGTTCATAAAAATTTTAAATTTTCAATAAAAAATAATCAATTTTAAAATTTGTTAGCTTACATCCGAACAAAATTTTCCAGCAATAATCTCATGTCTGTAAAAATTACTTGTTTTTCAAAATAATAGAAACAACAATGCCTTGATTCACTTCTGGATTTTTCTTCGACACGTATCACATAGAAGTGAAGAGTGTTGAATCCATGTAATCTTCTTCGTCAAGAAAATACAAACAACAAATATTCTACGAAACAAAAATAAATACTCATCTCTTTGTTTACCTCTCCCCAAAAATACCAACTACCAGTCAGAAAAATCGAAAGTTCATAAAATAAATTGAAGAGCTTTTCTCTTCATTCATCTATTCGTCCAGTGTTAGGACAATAACCCCAATTCAAGAATCTTCATAAACCAATGGCCATAAAATGTCTAGCAACATTAAAGGATGACATTTGAACCAGTCTGTCTAGGGGGGATGTGTTAACAAAACTCCAATGTCAAAAAGTCATAAAAATGGATTACATCTTAAGGATATTTTACGGTCGAAAGTGTGAAAGTACTTTAAGTGCTTGGGAAAAAGTTTTCTTTTATTTTTTTGGTCAGCAGCAATAAAGGAAAATTAATATGACTATTTACATGAACTTTAACTTTGGGTTATTATCAAACGAATATGTTTTGTCACGTTTGATGACTGGTAATTAGAGGGGGAATATAGAAAATTATGCTGTGAAAATTCGGTTCATGGGCGAGATTTTTATATCCTATAATAATATGTGTTGGGGTTTAAAAGTTTGATTGGGCCATAACATGTGTAATGCTGGTCCTGGACATAGGATGTTACATAAGATTTCCTATCTTGTCGAGCTGAGTCATCCGTTCTTCTGTCCATGTTAATTTGTAATCACATACAGGTCGAACTTATAGACCGATACTGACGAAATTCCGATTGGATATTATGATCAAATTGCTCAAATAAGTGATCATATTGCTGATTTTGCTTTACAGGTCACAATTATAGACTAATCGACCAGTAATTTTGCACGAGTTGAAGGCTGGGCAGATGGTCATGGCAAAATATTGAGAGGATTAAACTTTTGTGTACAAAAATACAAAACATGTAATAAAATCGTTCTTCAAGTGAGCGCAGAAGTCTAACATGGTCATACGATAATACTTAGCGGGTTAATAGGACTACAGGGTTGCCCATATTCGACGGACCCATGTTTTTTTTTTTAATCAAAGAAAAAAATAAAAATTTGGTGGTTGGCAATGTTATTCATTTAACTTATTCCAAGTAGATTTGTTTACATCAATTTTTGAATATGATATCTCTCAAATGGCCGCCTCTGGCGTTGATGACGTATTGTGCCGTTTTTGCTGCATTTTCCATCGTTTTTGCCAACATTTCGGCCGCAATAGCGGCTATTTCTTCACAAATGTTGTCCTTGAGCTCTTCTACGGTCCTTGGCTTGTTAACGTAAACCTTTGACTTCAAATATCCCCACAAGAAGAAGTCAGGCGGCGTCAAATCGGGCGAACGCGGTGGCCAGTCCAAATTACCACTTTTCGACATCAAACGGCCTGGAAACAAATACTTCAGAAAATCGATTGATATGCGACTTGTGTGCGGTGGAGCGCCGTCTTGTTGAAACCAGAACTGCCTCATACGCTTTCGACGAATAATTGGCATCACAAAATTGGTCATCATGTCGCGATAACGCTCCTGATTGATGGTAACAGCATGGCCCTTTTCATTTTGGAAGAAAAACGGCCCAATGACCGTTTTCGCACTAACGCCGCACCAAACTGTGACTTTTTCGCCATGAAGAGGCACTTCTAGAATCTCCTGAGGATTTTCAGTGGCGTAAAAACGGCAATTTTGCTTATTTACGGTCCCATTCAATGTGAAATGGGCTTCATCGGACATGATAATTTTGTTCCAAAATTGCTCGTCATCTTCGGCCATTTCGATGACTCTTTGGGCCCATTCCAATCGACGAGGCTTGTCCGCAGGCAACATTCTTTGCGTCAATTGAATTTTGTACCGAGCCATGCCCAACTGCTGAGAACGGCGTTTTTGGGATGTTCTTGGGGACCTCTCAACACTGGCTCGTACGGCAGCGATATTTTCGGCCGATCGCCTTGGTCGACTAAACTGTAAATTTCAACTATTTCAGAGCATTCGCGTGGCGTGTATTGGTTCATGGTAAAAATCTGCTTGGACTGACGCTTCATACTCGGTATGTCATTAAGCGATATGACATCTCTGTCAAAAGTTATGGCGTTGCCAGATGGGCAACCCTGTACAACTCTTGTGTTTTTTTTTCAATACCTATCAGACCGAAAGAGGACGTAACCATAAAGTAAATGTCACCGTTCAAAAACAAAGGGTAACATTTTCGCAGGACTGTATGGCATTGTTTCAAAAGAGAAATCGACCAAAATGTGTTTGGGCCTTGTAGGGTATCACATGTGCGGGCCCGCACAGCTATAGCATTTGCTTACTTCTTGTACCCTCCACCATTCTATGGAGGGTGTATTAGCTTTGGCATTCCGTTTGTAACTCCTCGAAAAATTCAGAATATACCCTACAATGTATATATATTGTAGATCAGCGTAAAATTCTAAGACGATCTAGCAACGTATGTCTGTCTGTCTGTTGTAATCACGCTATCTTTCGAACGAATTGAAATAGAAGGCAAACATTTTGAATACATTCATAGTCTACCAGCAGGCAGGATAAGTTCGTAAATGGGCCATGTCGGTCCACGTTTTCGTATAGCCCTCACACAACGATACCTCCCGATATTGGGTATTTTCATAATTTTAGCAACATTATTTACGGAAAAAATTTGAAATTCCCAAAGGGTACTACAGCCTATGACAAACATTTTTCTATGCAGGTCTACATCTTCGTGTAGCTCCCATATGACGGTACCTCCCGATACTCAATATTCTCATGATTTTTGCAACATTATTCACCGGAATTGTAACAATTTTCGTATTTAAAGTTCGTTATGGGTACTACAACCTATGGCAAAAATGTCGTATGCTGGTCCACGTTTACGTATAGCCCCCATATAACGGTACCGATTTTGACAATTTTTTTCAATTCAGAATGCCTTCTTGGCATATTGAAGTGTACATTTTGTGCCATTTTTTCATCTTAAAACAGGTTGGGGTTATTATATACAGTTTGCAATTATCGTCCGATCCTTACGAAAATTTTCTTAAGGGTAGGTTTAGGCTCAGAAGGGCTAGGTATATTGTCCGCAAGATGTCCGCAATATACTTAAGGGTTCAAATGAACCAAAAACAGAAAAAATTTCCTGATCACACAATTGAAGTCAATCGAAAATCCTGAGAAGAGGGTTAAGACAGGGAAGAATTCCAACATATTGGATAACCATTGAATTAAATTTAGCTGTAAAATGACAGCACAACACATATCAGCACCACGGAGTGCGTAAATATTGAGCAAATGTCCCTGTTCAAAATGCTAAGGGCAATATCTGGGCAGTGCTCCGTGACATACATTCAAAAGCGAAATTGTCCAAAATGGATTTGGAGATAGGGGGCTTCTAACATATTGTAGCAATGTAGGGTATCACATGGTCGACCCCGCACGACTATAGCATTTGCTTACTTGTATTATTATTTCTGATATTATTGCTTGTAATATTATACAGATTTTTTTCTTCGAGTGTACAATTAAGTTGTACAAATTTTGTGATATCTTTTTTTTTTGGTTGAAATTTTCCATTCACTTTTTTATTTAGGCATTTTGAAAATCAAGATTGTTTCAAAAATTGCATTTGTTGTTGTTACTTGTGGTCGTTTTTTGTTTTTGTTTCGTGTACGTGTGTGAGTGTGACAGTGTTTTCTTTTTTTCCCATCCCCACAAAATTTGTCGTTTTTGTTGCGAGTACGAAAAAACAATTTCCTGCAGCAATGTGTTTCTGGGCCATGGGCGTAATATTTTTAGTGAATGTATGGGTGTGTGTGTGTGTGTGTTTGACTAGAGGACAATGCAATTGTCAAACAAACTAAACAGAATAATGACGATGATCACAAGGATGTGTGTGTGTGTGTGCGCGCAGCTCTCTGTTTAACCAACCTGTTTACACGATGCGAAAGTTGTATTAAAACAGAATTCAAAACCAGGGGATTTTTTCTAAAGACTGCAACATGAGGAAAATTTAGGTAGGGCAAATCGCCAAAAATAATTTGTTGGGAATATTAAAATACCTTAGATCAGTTTTAAATATATCGAGATATTAATGCTTAAAAAATTGAAATCATGAAAAATTTCTTAAAAATTACACATTACGAGGGCGTTTCGGAAACTTCTTAGCCTATTTATGTAGGATAATAGTTAGTTTTTATACCCTACAACACTATGTGTTGGGGGTATTATAAGTTTGATTGGGCCAAAAATTATGTAACACCACGAAATATTGGTTTCCCACATAGGAAAGTATATATGGATCTTCCTAGCTCGCCGAGCTGAGTAGATCTAGCTATGTATGTCCGTCCGTCCGTCTGTCCATGTTAATTTGTAATCACTCTACAGGTCGCAATTATGGCCCGATCTTCACGAAATTTAGAATGTAGGTGGGGCTTGGACCAGAATAGAACCCTATTGCTTTTGGAGATGATCGCCAAATGTTTAGGGGTTGAAATGGACCAAATACTGAAAAAATGTTGGATTTTGCAGTAGCTATACAGGTCGCAATTATAGACCAATAGACGCGAAATTTCGCAAGTAGATAGAGTTTAGGGCGGGGAAGAAGCCTACTAATTATATATAAATATACTAAAATTATACTAAAACAAGTAAGCAAAGGCTACAGTCGAGCGGGGCCGACCGTTGAATACCCTACAACACTATAATAAACGATACAGTTTATATAGGCGAGATACTCGAAAGAATTCCACAAGATATTGTGACAAATTATAAAAGAAAACCATCAGGTTTCGTTCTCTAATTTTCGAATAATAGCAACTTAAACTAATTTGCTCATTTCCAATTTATTGGTAGATGTTGCACTTAAATGGTCTTCCTAGATCTGGAACCAATATTTCCCAAAGACCTATAATCTCTCAGAAGTGGCAAAAGATTAACATTTATTATTGGTTTTTGACTGAAAGGCATCTATATGAGATACAAACATTTGACTATATTCAATGAAATCAGCGTTAACGAAATAGTCAGAAGTGCGTCTTTCCTGTATTTGCGAATTCTCCAAAAAGTCACTGGAATCGACATTTTCGTATTTCGTCTACAAAAGTTGGCAAACTATTTCACACATTGAATATTTTTGGATGGCCATCCAAAACTGCTTGGCTTTTGCAATGTCCGGTAACCCCCTTTCAAATTTGCGTGATGATCGGGCGATAATTACGACCTGCCGACAATTTTGCAGTTTTTTGGTCCATTTCAACCCCTAAATATATGGCGATCATCTCCAAAAAGAGTAGGCTTCTATTCTGACCCTCATCTTATCCCCATGCAAAATTTCGTAAGGATCGGGCCATAAATGCGATCTGTATATGATATTCTGATGTCATAACTACTTAGTTTTGTTAGCTGTAGAAATATTACCAAATGTTTAATTCAAAATGAAAATATGCCAAAAATATGACAAAATTGAAAAAATATGAGAAAATTTTACAAAATCAATATTTTCATCTTTAGAGAGATATTTTTATGCGATTTTTTTAGACGTTTTTTCTTTCCTGCCAAGAGGCCATTCTGAATTAATGAGAACTGTCGAAATCATTTCAGCCGTTCTCGACATATAAGAGATCTTTCAAGCATATCTTCTTTGATAAACATATATATCGCACATATTTTGCTATATATCCGATTTGTTGGATGTTAACATCAATGTAAAGGTCAGAAGTAACCTTGTCATGGCTTTGGGATTTCGCCGGGATTTAAAATATTCGCGGTTTAATGAAAAATTTTGAATTTTTTCAATACAAAATATATGGTCTATTTTACCCGCTAAATATTATCCGATGACCACCCAAATTGGTAGGCTTCTTCCCCGTCCTAAACTCTAGCTACATGCGAAATTCCGCGTCGATTGGTCTATAATTGCGATCTGTATAGCTACTGCAAAATCCGACATTTTTTCAGTATTTGGTCCATTTCAACCCCTAAACATTTGGCGATCATCTCAAAAAGAAATAGGGTTCTATTCTGGCCCAACCCCGACCTCCATTCCAAATTTCGTGAAGATCGGGCCATAATTGCGACCTTGTGAGTGATTACAAATTAACATGGACAGACGGACAGACGGACAGA
Organism: Musca domestica; assembly: GCF_030504385.1. NCBI lineage: Eukaryota > Metazoa > Arthropoda > Insecta > Diptera > Muscidae > Musca > Musca domestica. The sequence continues at coordinate 4,042,636 of NW_026712283.1, read as the reverse complement.
CGGACGGACGGACATACATAGCTAGATCGACTCAGCTCGGCGAGCTAGGATGATCCATATATACTTTCCTATATGGGAAACCAATATTTCGTGGTGTTACATAATTTTTGGCCCAATCAAACTTATAATACCCCCAACACATAGTGTTGTAGGGTATAAATATACCATATCGTTTGTGTTGAAAAAAATCAAAATTTTTCATTAAACCGTGAATATTTTAAATCCCGGGGAAATCACAAAGCCATCACAAGGTTACTTCTGACCTTTACATTGATGTTATTATCCAACAAATCGGATATATAGCAAAATATGTGCGATATATATGTTTATCAAAGAAGATATGCTTGAAAGATCTCTTATATGTCGAGAACGGCTGAACTGATTTCGACAGTTCGCATTAATTCAGAATGGCCTCTTGGCAGGAAAGAAAAAACGTCTAAAAAATCGCATAAAAATATCTCTCTAAAGATGAAAATATTGATTTTGTAAAATTTTCTCATATTTTTTTCAATTTTGTCATATTTTTTTTTGGCATATTTTAATTTTCAATAAACATTTGGTAATATTTCTACAGCTAACAAAACTAAGTAGTTAGGATATCACGATATCATATACAGATCGCATTTATGGCCCGATCCTTACGAAATTTTGCATGGGCATAAGATGAGGGTCAGAATAGATGCCTACTCTTTTTGGAGATGATAGCTATATATTTAGTGGTTGAAATGGACCAAAAAACTGCAAAATTGTCAGCAGGTCATAATTATCGCCCGATCCTCACGCATATTTGAATGGGGGTTACCGCACATTGCAAAAGCCAAGCAGTTTCGGATGGCCATCCAAAAATATTCAATGTGTGAAATAGTTTGCCAACTTTTGTAGGCAAAATACGAAAATGTCCGTTCCAGTGCCTTTTGGAGAATTCACAAATACAGGAAAGACGCACTTCTGACTATTTCGTTAACGCTGATTTCGTTGAAGAATATAGTCAAATGTCTGTATCTCATATAGATGCGTATCAGTCAAAAACCAATAATAAATGTTAATCTTTTGCCAATTCTGAGAGATTATAGGTCTTTGGGAAATATTGGTTCCAGATCTAGGAAGACCATTTACGTTCAACATCTTCCAATAAATTGGAAATGAGCAAATTAGTTAAAGTTGCTATTATTCGAAAATTAGAGAACGAAACCTGATGGTTTTCTTTTATAATTTGTCACAATATCTTGTGGAATTCTTTCGAGTATCTCGCCTATATAAACTGTATCGTTTATTATAGTGTTGTAGGGTATTCAACGGTCGACCCCGCTCGACTGTAGCCTTTGCTTACTTGTTCAAAAATATGTTTATTTTTTAGTATAATTTCCTGAAACTTCAATATACTTAGTCCAACGCTTTTCAAGCAATTCTATCCCTTGATTAGATTAGTCTTCCTCAAGGTCTTCAAGGTGGTTTACAAGTGTAATTACATCTTCATTTGAGGTAAAACGCTAGTAAATGAATTTTTCAAAATATTTCGCTTATTTAGCAGCCATAGAGTTCGAGATATCTCCAATGGAACGACAAACCCAATATACTTCTCCTCGTATGATAGAGAATACAACGCCATCTTCACAGGGAATGTTTTTTTATACCCTCCACCATAGTATGGAGGGTATATGAAGTTTGTTTGTAATACCTCGATATATACATTTTAGACCCCACAAAGTATATATTCTTGATCAGCATAGAATTCTATGTCGATTTAGCGATGTCCGTCCGTCTATCCGTCTGTGGAAATCACTCTACCTTCTGAACGAATTGAAGTAGATTGATAACATTTTGTTCAAATGTAAATTATGTCTGCAGGACTTTTGGTATTGAAAATGGGCCATGTAGGTCCACGTTTTAGTATAGCCCCCATATAACGGTACCTCCCGATATTCGGTATATTGATGATTTTAGCGACATTATTCACCGGAATTCTTTTGACTTTGGTATTTGAAGTTCGCAATAAGTACTACAGCCTATGACAGAAAATTGTCTGTGCAGGTTCACGTCTTCGTATAGCCCCCATATAACGGTACCTCCTGATATTCGGTATTTTGATGATTTTAGCGACATTATTCACCGGAATTCTTTCAACTTTGGTATTTGAAGTTCGGAATAAGTACTACAGCCCAAAACAAAAAATTGTCTGTGCAAGTCCACGTCTTCGTATAGCCCCCATATAATGGTACCTCCCGATATTCGGTATTTTAATGATTTTAGCGACATTATTTACCGGAATTATTTAAAATTTAGTATTTGAAGGTCGTACTGAATACTACAGCCTAAGACAGAAAATTGTCTGTGCAGGTTCACGTCTTCGTATAGCCCCCATATAACGGTAACTCCCGATATTCGGTACTTTGATGATTTTAGCGACATTATTCACCGGAATTGTTTCAAATTAGGTATTTGATGTTCGAAATGGATACTACAGCCTAAGGCAGAAAATTGTCTGTGAAGGTTCACGTCTTCGTATAGCCCCCATATAATGGTACCTCCCGATATTCGATATTTTAATTATTTTAGCGACATTATTTACCGGAATTCGTTCAAATTTAGTATTTGATGTTCGAATTAGATACTACATCCTAAGACAAAAAATTGTCTATGCGAGTCCATGTCTTCCTATAGCCCCCATATAACGGTACCTCCCGATATTCGGTATTTTGATGATTTTAGCGACATTATTCATCGGAGTTGTTTCAAATTTAGTATTTGAAGTTCGTACAGGATACTACAGCCTAAGACAGAAAATTGTCTGTGCAGATTCATGTCTTCGTACAACCCCCATATAACGGTTCTTTCAATTTTTTCAATTTGAAGTTCGGAATGGATATTACAGCCTATGACAGAAGACTGTCTCTGCAAGTCCACGACCTCGTATAGCCCCCATATAATGGTACCTCCCGGTATTCGGAATTTTTATAATTTTAGCTACATTATTCACCGATTTTTTTTTTTAGTTTCGCAGTTGAAAAATGTAATGCTTATGACAACATTTACCTATTCAGGTCCAGGTCGTCGTATAGACCCTAATATATTCGGTATTTTTAAGATTTTAACAGAATTTTTAACGGATTTTATTGTTTTTGAGAAGTGCCAGAATCATTCCAAATTGTGGAGGGTATTTAAAGTTCGGCCCGGCCGCACGTACAGCTTTTTTACTTGTTTTTTTTTGTCCTGCCTGCGAATACCGAATTGCCGTGGAGAAATTTCCCTTCGGCGCGTTGAACCGAAACTGTGACTGAGTCATACATATGTTATGACCGTAGGGATTTTATTACGTGATATACCTTGTTGTTTGCCGATGCCTCAAAATGTTGCAACAACATCCAACTAACCAAGCTATCTTTTGCCAGTATCGTATGTGTGTTATGTGTATCCGTGAGTGTGTTCGTGTGTATTTTGCAATGCCAACTATAAGTTACATATTTGTGTGAGGCTTACTTGTTCTTGAGTATTTGCTTGCAGTTCGCCGCATGGCTGGTGTGTAGCAGCAGCAAAAAAATAACAAATTCTACTGCAACTGCTCACACGATTCACACAATTGACCTAATTTCGGTCCTCGTTAAACAAAAATTGTTGGGGCAACAAGAATTTTTTTCCAAGCGACTGTTCTTCAGTGCTGCCTGGCTTGTGTGTGTGTGCGTGTGTGATAGAGAGTTTCAGGAATGTGATATGCCTCACTGCCTGATGAATGAATGCAGGGATGTGTGCATGTATGTATGTTCGTTTTGTACGTGTGTACTGGCCACTTGAGTTTTGTTCATAATTATTTTTGATAAAGTATTTTATAATTACATTCCATATCAATTTTGTTGGCGTTTATTTGCACACCCCCTCTCCTCCGGTTGCAGTGAGGGTGTGGAGTTTTGTCACTCTTTTCCTCAATTAGCTTAGTTTTCTCATGTGTCACCCTTTGAAATTTAGTTACAATATTTTAGTTGAATAATGTCTCATAACACATTTCGTCGTAACGACCACCAAATGTGGCAAACTAACTTTTTCAGAGTTCAAAGTGTTTGATGGACGTTATGTTTTCAAAAGGGATGGATTTTAATGGGGTTGTAGGCAGTATCCTTAATTCGCTTTTTGTCCACTATTTTTTTTTTGTCCACTATTTTGTCAATGTTTATTGAAAAGTCGGGCGGGGCCGACTATATGATACCCTACACCACTATGCATATTTAGTAGAGCTCCCGCAACAAAAAAGTGTATATTGGGAATTTATGTGAAGTAGATCATACCAACTATGAACCATATAACATTGCCTTATATTGCATGATATGACTTATATGCGGATTATATTAAAAAATATTTATTAGAGCAATAGATAACCCAACCTAGTTTCACCAAATGGTAAAATTGGGTTGAATATGAAAAAATCTATTCAATATGGGATTATATCACACATATAGTGAGCAATAGCCGTAAAATCGGATGAAGATGTAGATCTAGATATAAAAATCTAATATAACATGCCGTTACATGGGGCTATACGAAGACTTGGACCTGCACAGACAATTTTCTGTCATTGGCTGTAGTATTTGTTATGAACTTCAAATACAAAATTTGAAACATTTTCGGAGAATATTGTCGCTAAAATCATCAAAATGCCGAATATCGGGAGGTACCGTTTTATGGGGGCTATACGAAGACCTGGACCTACACAGACAATTTTCTGTCATAGGCTGTAGTGCCCACTGCGAACTTTAAATACGAAATTTGTTACAATTCCGGTAAATAATGTCGCTAAAATCATCAAAATACCGAATATCGGGAGGTACCGTTATATGGGGGCTATACGAAGACATGGACCTGCACAGACAATTTTCTGTCATAGGCTGTAGTATTCGTTACGAACTTCAGATACCAAATTTGAAACATTTCCGGTGAATAATGTCGCTTAAATCACCAAAATACCGAAAATAGGGAGGTACCGTTATATGATTGGTGTACCAAAACATGGACCTACATTTTCAATACCAAAAGTCCTGCAGACATACTATACATTTAAGTAAAATGTTATCAACCTACTTCATTTCGTTTGGAAGCTCGAGTAATTTCCACAGGCGACCAGTCAGACGGACGTCACTAAATCGACAAAGAATTTTATGCTGAACAAGAATATCTATACTTTGTAGGGTCTAAAATGTATATTTCGAGGTGTTACAAACGGAATGACAATCCTGATATACCCTCCATACCGATCTCAATAAAATTTGGCAGAGGTATTTTCGAGCAGTATCTGATGCCCAGTGTCAAATATCATTGTTGTGGAGTGCATATCACGCATATAAAGGACTTAAAAACCAAATCGAATGAAACATATATATGGGAGCTGTAGCTATATCTGAACCGATTTACGCCAAATTTGAAATACTCTTCTATAGGATGAATTGAGTCGGAATAGGATAAAATTCAGGTTATTTGGACTGATATTGGCTATTTGGTACACAACTAACCAGAAATCGGTTGAGGATATATATGGGAGCTATATTCAAACCTGAACCGATCTTGATCTTGAAATTTGGCAGAGGTATATCTGGGCTGTATCTGATAACTAATACCAAATATCATTGTTGTCGAATGCATATTACGAATGTGAAAGACTTAAACAGAAATATATATATATATGGAAGCTACATTCGATCCCGATAAAATTTGACAGAGGTATTTTCGAGCAGTATCTGATATCTGGTACCAAATTTAATTCTTCTGGAGTGCATTTCACGCTTGTGAGGGACTTAAAACCCCAAATCGGATGAAACATATATGTGGGAGCTATAGCTATATCTGAACTGATTTTTTCCAAATTTGATGTACTTGCTTCTAGATTGAGTTCGGTGGGATGTACTAAAATACAGGTCATTTGGACTTATTTGGTGCACAATTAATCTAAAATCGGTTAAAGATATATGGGAGGTATATCTAAATCTGATCCGATTATCACCAATTTCAAAAGGGTTGGTCCTTAGGCCAAACAAATATTGTTTGCAAATTTTTCATCTCAATCTGCTAATAAATGCGACCTGTATTTTTTTCACAAGAAAACATGGACGAACGGACATGCATAAATCGACTCAGAAAGTAATTCTTTGAATATCCTTAAAAGTAACTATGGGTCTTTCTCGCTTCCTTCTCCCTGTTACAAACAAATGCACAAATATATAATACCCTTAGAACTAAATATATACCTTAAATTTTATGTAAGAAAATAGGAAAATGTCTACTAAACCGCGAATATTTTCAATCCCAGCCAAATCACAAATACCATTAAAAGATCACTTCTGACCATTACAGTGATGCTAATAGCCAAGAAATCGGATATATAGCAAAATCGGTACAACATATATGTAAAAGAATTGATCTTCTTTATTCTGCTTATAAATCAAGAACCACTTGGCCGATTTTCACAATTCCCATCAATTCGAAATAGTCTCTAGCCAGAAAACGATAAAATCTAAGAAAACCGCCGAAAAATATACAAATATTAAAGTGAATATCTTTTGTCGAATGTTTACAATTTTTGTCATATTTTTTTTATCCCATGCGATTTTTTCAACTTGACTTACAATTTTATTTTGTAAATTTTCTAAATTTGTACACCCTCCAACACTACGTTTTGAGGAAATTTTGCATGGGGGTAGGGTTAGGGTCAGAATTAAGCCTATTGTTCTTAAGAAGTACATTTAGAGGTGCAAATGGACTAAGAAAAATATTTGTTCTAGTTTTGTAGACGCTCTATATGCCACAATTGAAAACTAATCGACACGGAATTTCGCATCAGAAGAGAGTTAGGGACGGGGAAGAAGTCTAGCAGTTTGGATGACCATTGGATTTTATTTAGCTTTAAAATGGACCACAACTTTCCTGTGAAATTGTTTTGAATACTTATCAACACTACGAAGTGCGCAAATTTTGGCCAAATTCTCCGGGTCAAAAAACTAAGGGTAAGGGCTCTTTGGCGTTATTTTAAAAACGAAATCTTCCAAAATGTATTTGGATATAGGGAGACTTCGAACATATTGTAGTGTTGTAGGGTATCACATGGTCGGCCCCGCACGACTATAGCCTTTGCTTACTTGTTGTTTGGTACATTATTATTATTATTATTTTTTTTTTTTTGAATAGTATTCAAACCTTAGAAACAACCATCTTT